>NC_092859.1:159918105-159981026 GCF_032062135.1 Pyxicephalus adspersus
TATACAGGTAGAACAGGAGCCATGGGGAGGGCAGAGAACAGATCAGTGAGTGTCATTAATTACATTTTACATTGTACAAAGAATAATAACTCACTTCTCTCCTTTTCCTTTTTTCTTCCTTCCAGTCGCCCTCTTCTCCTTCCCGCTGGCCTCAGATAACGAATGTTCATCTGTTGCAATGATGTAGTCGTAGAATCCTTTATTAAACTGTGCTATGATGTGACACCTGCAGGGCAGAATCAGCTGAAATTACCCCAGGAAATGACAAAATACATTCCTAACACAGAGGCACCACGTCTGATTTACTAAAAGTGAATACGCTGTGACAACTTCAGTCATCCAATTATCTGTAAAACATTTATTTCTTTTCCTTGCACATGATTGGGAATTTCGTTGGTCGTTACCTCATTTACTAAGCTAAATTTACCTTTGAAAAGTGAACATGCTCTGACAATAAATCAACCACACAGCAGGGTTCTCCCCAGGCCCTTTTAGCTGGGTGCACCACCCGGCACTTTTTAGCACCCACCCGGCTGTTTTTGGGTGGTTACTAAAGGTCATGTGACTAGTTGTCCCTCAAAGGAGCTCACAATCTAATGCCCCCCCCCCATAGTCATATGTCATTATTACAGTTTAAGGTCGATTTTGGGGGAGCCAATTAACCTAACTGCATGTTTTTGGAATGTGAGAGGAAACCGGAGTACCCAGGGGAAACCCAAACACATGGAGAACCTGCAAACTCCATGCAGATAGAGTCCTGGCCGAGATTCCAACCTGGGACCCAGAGCTGCAAAGGCCGGAATGCTAACCACTGAGCCACCATGCTGCAAAAATCCCAAAACAGATTCCAAATAAACCATGTTACCTGTATCTGGAAGATTGCTAGCTTGGGAGCCAAGCCATGTCATAATCAAACACTAACAGGACTGAAATCAGACCACCGCCTTTACCAAGTGTGTATTCCTAGATTCCGCTCTCCCCACCTGCAATTACCCTGATACCATCCCTTGCACCGGGGTCCAGTGTCATTTTCACACCTCATCTCACCTTGACCAATCACAGAACATCTTTAATTCTGTGACCGGTAAAGGTGATATGGTGGCTAATAAACAATGGACCAGCCGTGAATGAGAGCCGCTACTTCCATATCCACGACTGACGGAAATGAAGCAATGAGAATTGTACATCATAGTAACAGCAGTGACCAGGGCGTTATAAACAAGACCAGGAGAGGTAAGAAGTCCATTTACCAACAAAAAACATGGAATTTTATTTTTACCTTTAAGCTGTGTTTATCATGAGTCAATGAAAGGCACTGCGTAGCAGTCAGTACGATCCAATCAAACAACCAGGCAACCAAACCCATTATCATCATACATTATTATTAATAATAAACAGTTTTGCGGCACTGGGTGCTTCCTCGGGCCAAAGAAGAATACCCGGAGGACCTGATAGAAGAAACTTCCTAATGGATCGACAGATCTTCGGGATTAAAGCTAAGAGTGGATTTTTTTATTTCGGTTTTAAATTTTCACTATTAAGGGGAATGGGATATAGGGTAACAATAACAAAAGCCAACAGCTTTATATGTTGCACTAATGGAAAGCAGAATGGAAAGAACCAAAGCTTTGTTTTCTATAAAGAACTCTAAATTCAGATTTCAGAGAATTTTCCCTGACAGTAACCACTCATCCGATATCCTCTAGGAAACATTGTATTCATATTTTATATATTCATATATCAGACTCACAGGATTGTGCAGCACGAGCTCTTTCAGCGCCTGGACCTCTTCATTAAACGTGGCGGACATGAGGAAAGATTGGTAGATCTTCGGAAGTTGGCTGTTGGTTGAAAAGAATAAATGCAAAAAAAAAATTAAAAGTGTTTTTACACATCTTTCACCCAGAATTCACATGTTTTTATAACTGATTCAAATTTAGAATCTGGAAGAAATGCTGCTGATCAATGTGTAAGCCGGTATGAGGAACGGTTGGTATTTGGCATTTATTAATGTTTTCACATCATTTGCACCACTTACACCCAGAATTCATACATTTTTAATGGAATTCAACTAAAAACGTGTAAATTCTTCTAAATTTGTGAGAAAACATTTATAAATGGACCCCTAATGGTCTCTATTAGCCAAATACCATTCATTCCCCATACATAAATAAGCAGCAGGGTGGGAGATTGTAACCTAAAATGTCCTTTATTACTAAATGTTATATTATAAATGTTTCAGTACTGGTGCGGAATACTGTTTGGGAGATTTTGTAAACATCAACAAAGTTCTAACCTTTTTAATTCTACCAAAAACGAGTTCTATTTTATCTGGGACCCTCTGAGATCCCTCAAGCAGCTGGAGGGGGGGACAGGAAATGTTCATAGGATTAAAGTCCGAGGTGCTCCCACCAGAAAAGGTTTCCCCAACCAATCTTAGTTAGAATTTTATTGGCCGGTGTCTGCACTCTGCGGAACATCTGTCTTCCTTACAGCATTATAAAATATTTCTCAATACAGGAACAACAAAAATAAGAAGAAAGAGTATGAAAGTTGTTTTGGCCAAGAATCTATGGAGACCTTTGGGGGTGACCTCTACCTGTGTCCAGAACTGATTTTCCCAGAAGTTAGGAGACCGACCCTAAAACATTCACATTACAACTTCCAGGAATTTCGTGCTCACCACAGCAAGTTCTTCAAATCCTCTTCAAACCCAAACGAGAAGATCAGGTCGGCCTCATCAATCACCATGGCTTGGAGGGTATCGCGCACACACAGCGTTCCCTGGTTCATGTGACAAAGGACCCTGGACGGTGTACCCACCACAATGTCCGGTTTCTCCATAAGGATTGGCCTGGTAGACAAATACCCCAATTTATGAATGTGCCCCAATTCTACGGAGGCAGAAATCACTGTACGTGAAGAACACTTACCTCTGGGCAGAAACATCCACCTGACCCGAGATGTCCGCCACTCTTATATCACGGGCACAGTATGTGGTCAGCTGACGGACCATCTGCTGTACCTGCTGCCCAAGCTCCTTGGTGGGTACCAAAATCAGCACCCGGACTGCCTGCTCAGAGACGGTCTGCAAATGGAAGAATACGAGAGATGTGAGGACATGGAGATTGCATACAATAATCCCAAATTTCCCAGATCATCGACTAACACTGTTATTCCCCCCTCCCCTCAAGCACGTTGTCTTGGTGTCACCTTCCATTCTACCCTCTCATTTACCCCCCATATCCAGAACACTTCCAGGTCCCGGTCACTTTCACCTGCGCAACATCTCCAAAATCCGCCCCTACCTGTCCCCTGAGACCCCCAAACTCCTTGTACATGCTCTTCTCTCGTCTGGACTACTGTAACCTCCTCCTCTCTGGTATTCCACTAACCCGACTCTCTCCTCTACAATCTATTATGAATGCTGCAACCTACCTACCCCATACACAGCCTTCCCACCTATCTACCTACCCCATACACAGCCTGCCCACGTACCTACCCCATACACAGCCTGCCCATCTACCTACCCCATACACAGCCTTCCCACCCACCTACCTCATAGACAGCCTATCCACCTACCTACCCCATACACAGCCTTCCCACCTACCTACCCCATGCACAGCCTTCCTACCTACCTACCCCATGCACAGCCTTCCTACCTACCCCATGCACAGCCTTCCTACCTACCCCATACACAGCCTTCCTACCCACCTACCCCATACACAGCCTGCCCACCTACCTACCCCACACTTAGCCTGCCCACCTACCTACCCCATACACAGCCTTCATATCACTCTTTTTCTGCTGCATCTCTTTATAGTTCTCTTCATTGGCTTCCATTTCACTTAAGAATCAAATCTAAGCTCCTGTGCTTTGCCTTTAAATCCCTCCAAAGCTCTTGTCCCACTTACCTTTCTGAGCTGATAGAAAAATCCCCCCTAGCTGCTCTCTTCGTTTCTCCAATGACCTACTAATGACTTCCTCACTCATAACCTCATCACACGCACGGCTCCAAGACTTCTCTAGAGCTGCCCCCACTCTCTGGAATGGTCTTCTTCCTATTCAGCTTGCTCCTACTTTCTGACCATTTAAAGAGCCCTCAAAAACGCTTCACCCCAATGTGACTTGATCCAGGTCAGAGACTCAAATCATGAAAGCCAAACACTACCGGGCTAATGGAGGCAACAAAACGCAGCTCCATGCATTTTTCATGGCAATATTTTGATTTGATCCGGACTTCATTCATAGACTTTTAGGAAGCCATGGAATTGTTTACACTGATAGCAATGGAGACATAATAAAAAATAAAATTGTGAGCATACGCAAGCATTAGGGGGGCTCCTTCCGCCCCGGTGATTCCTGAAAATTGCCAGGTGGTGCGCCCGGCTAAAGGGTGCTGGGAAGAGCACTGCAAATTTATTACATTTGTCCAAATAAAAGGTGTCTGATGAGCATGGTGGCTCAGTGGTTAGCACTCTGGTCTTTGCAGCGCTAGGTTCCAGGTTGGAATCTCGGCCAGGACTCTATCTGCATGGAGTTTGTAGGTTCTCCCGGTGTCTGTGTGGGTTTCCTCCGGGTACTCCGGTTTCCTCCCACATTCCAAATACATGCAGTTAGGTAATTGGCTTCCCCCTAACATTGCCCTTAGACTGTGATAATGACATATGACTATGGTAGGGACATTAGATTGTGAGCTCCTTTGAGGGACAGCTAGTCACATGACTATGGGCTTTGTACAGTGCTGCATAATATGTTGGTGCTATATAAATTCTGTGTATTACTAATATTCAGATAATACAGAGGATTATGGATTTGTGGCCCCATAACACACAAGGACTTACCAACTTGGACTGCAGAAGGTTCTGTATTATGGGGATGGAATAGGCTGCCGTCTTCCCTGAGCCGGTCCTGGCCCGAGCCAGAAGGTCCTTTCCCTCCATGGCCAGTGGAATGGCCTTCTCCTGAATTAATGTCGGCTTGGCCCATCCTAAATCTGCTATAGCCTAGAAGAGAATCGCGATATGTTTAAATCAGAGATTGTATGGAGGTGACCGGAGACAAGTCAGACATTTGTGTTCTAATAAACAGATAAACTATTCTGTGCAGAGAATAAAAACAAATCTATCAAAAATAATGTGCGGACCCCATATGGGACAGCTTTATCTTTTCTTTTATTTGCTGCAAAACTTTCTACATTCTATGATTACACTGCATAGCACCAAGGTGATTCACCCTGCCATGCCAAGCGTTGGCATCCATGCCATGTGTCTGCCAAGCCTCCAATGTCTGTGTATCCCAACCGGCAAACACAAGCAGGTCGCCCATTGTTCAATACACAAATTGCTTTAAACCGGGAAAGAAGAAATTATAGGAGGGTGGCAGCCCCGGTATTGTGACCCATCCAAAAACAGAGTGGAGACTGAAAGGTGCCAGGTGGTGCGCCCAGCTAAAAGGGGCCTGGGGGATTACTGTAATGTAATAAGATTCATTCCATAGGGTGCAGAATTCCCAGCTCCCGGGCTTCTCTTACCCCTTCCCTCACCACGTGGCCATGTATTGCCCTCCTTGACTCGGGCAGTAAAATCCCTCCCCCACACCTCATATTCAATGCAAATTTATTACTGCCTGCACCCATTTCATTTTCTTCTTACTTCCTGCCACAGTGACAACACAGGAAGTGAAGGAAAAACTTTCTAATGTTTGGAATAACTTTCAGAACCGTCTGCAATATCATGTTTGAATAAAGCTGATGAGGGCAGCTCGGGGCAGAGATGTCTGTACCCTATGGGTGGGGTGGAGCAGAGCTTTCTGCACTTTAATGATTTTATGTCTACGTAGATGCCCGCCAGGACACTCATCCCAATCACTGCCCCTCCCCCAGACATAAGAGGAGCTCTGGGTAAGACGAGGGTCCGATCTCCAACAGGTCATCCAGGGACATCGGCCCATCACCGGGGTACTTGTATGAAACTAGGGTACCCAAAGATCGAGGAGTCTGCCTATTACTAGGGTAACCATTACTGGGAATCTTCCCACCACCAATATAACTGACCCTAGCTGGGTACCCGATATCAGGAAATCTACCCATCCCTGGCAGTGTGTCACCAAGGCACCCAATATTGGGGGATCCACCCGGTAAAAGGGTATCTATGTTTGGGGAATCTTCCCATCACTGGAGTATCTATTACCGGTGAATCTGCCTGGCCATGGGGTATCTATTGCTGGGCTACCTGCCCACCTAAGAGTTACCCTTTGCCAGGGTATTTGTCACCCCTGCAGAAATAATTGCCCCTCCATGAGGCAGCTCTGGCCCATGGGATGGAAGGTGTCTGGGCCTAGCACTATGCTGGGTCTGATCACTATCTGGACTCTCAGTATAGGGGAGCTCGGTGTACCGGTCTGGGCCATGCAGGAACCTTAGCTGGGCACAGAACACACATTCTATAACACACCGCCATTATTTCCTATCCCCGGCACAGCCCCGAGCTCTCACCTTCAGCAGGCGATCGTCCAGCCCCAGCTCATGGAACCGCAGAGAAGCCATACCCACGTGTGGCAACCGGAGGACCGATACCACAGAGACGACAAGACTGGCTAGTTAGTCAACACAAACCATAGAGAGGAAGAGCTATGGACACGTGGGAGACCTCCAGGAAGGATAGTCAGCTCATTCACATCTATGATACGGGACGCAGCGACATCTTGTGGTAGACTCGAGCCTGTGCATGTTCCTGTTACCTGAACCCACATTAATTGATCTGCCATAAATACTTGATGCTGGTGGAGAGTTCTCCTCACTTCCTGTCTGCTAAGACTTTGTGTGCAGGAAGTGAGAGGAAATCTCCTGAACAGACTCCTAGAATAGCTGTGAAATCTTGGCAGGTGTTCTAAGCTTTTCCCACTCTGCCCAAATCGAGACTTTTTAGGTTTTCATTATACAGTAATAATATTTAAATATAAAATCAATACCATTTTATTTTGAATCACGTATAGTACCATCCTAGTAATAAACTATAAGTAAAATGATCCTAGTAATACCTTAGTACTTTACCTTCATGCAGTCACTGAATAGTATGAAGAGTTGAACCTTGTAACAGAATTTATTCAATCTCTGGAAACTAGAATGAGAAGAGACTTCTGTGCCGAGCAGATTGGTAATACCGGGAGACGTGCAGCATGGTGTCTAAATGCGGAGTCTGCTGGTGATGTAGGATTTGTAATGTTGTGTTGCTTCCATGCTTGCGCCTCGTATCACCACTCTATGGGCCGGAGACAATACACGATCAGAAGTGAAGCTGAGTGATCCAGAAACATGGAATGGATTTTTAAAAATCATTTGCTAGCAAACGTTTTGAATCCTGGACCAGATCCATTCCAGGTTTACTGGATCAACCAGCTTCACTGATGAAAGTGTATTCTCCCCAGCCTTGGAGAGCTTTAATATATCAGGGCCTATAAGTGAAGCACAGACACTTAAATATGGGCCAGCACCATCCATTTTACCTATCGGGAAGCACATCAGGGGGGGTTAATAATATTATTAAACAGGATTTGTATAGCGCCAACATATTATACAGCGCTGTACATTAAATAGGGGTTGCAAATGACAGACAGATACAGACAGTGACACAGGAGGAGAGGACCCTGACCCAAATTGTGTTGGTGATATTGCAGATAGATAGATAGATAGATTGGAATTCCCAATTCCTCCATTAAACCAGGTATGTTATGGCAATACACAAAGCCACTTTCACTTCTAAAGTCCTGCAGAAATCTAATTTCTCTGGTTGGAAAGTACGATACCTTTGTTCCTTTTTCAAGTAAGTTTTTCTCACGCAGTCTTGATGTTAGGAGTTCTGAAGCCTTCTTCAATAATCCCAAATCACTCAACTCATGCTGATCAAATCCCTTACAGAGTTCTCTTCAATTTCAAACTCTTCATCATTGTTGTCACCTGGTTCATCACCATAATCATGTTCTATAAGGCAGGGAAGTGTAACGAAACCGGCACTGGGATTTCATCTGAATGAGCCACTGGGCGTATATATCCAGGAAAAGCTAGAAGCGTAAAGTTTTACCTTAACCGCTTACCTGATTAATTTTCAAATGTTTACTGTAAAAAAAATGTCATGGTAGACTAGGATACTCTATGTTACATTTATTTTTCTTGTTATATCCTGAAGTTTTCACTATACAAAAGTAACAGTCACTGAAATGATCTCCTGGCTCTCACCAAACCATAGGAATACTAAATGGCATCTTATCACGTGTTCCCTTTGTACACATCTGTAAACCCTCCACACACTGTTTGCACACCTTATGAGGGGCCCAAGACTTATCCTGATCACCAAGTTTAACTTTGAAATATGGTGAAACTGCCACAGATATAACAAAATGAATCAATGAGAAAAAGCAGAGCCAGACATGATCTGAAAGAAAGGAAATACGTGTGAAAGTAGAAAAATAAATTTTGCTTATTCACTATGTACAGCAGTGCACAACCTCAGAGCACACTGTATTGGGTGTAAATGAATAGCTCATACAAATCCATGCTACAGTATTCGCATTAATATAGGCGGTAGAGAAAAAACCTGATGCGATAGAAGAAACCTAACTGCACTTTCAGAATCAGCATACCGATTTTAATGTAAATAAGCTTAAAAATTTAAGTCATCAAAAAAGGTGTTCAAATTTTTTCCCCAGTGTAATAGATTGTAGAGGAGAGAGTCAGGTTCAGTGGAATAATAGAGAGGAGGAGGTTACAGTAGTCCAGACGAGAGCTAAGAGTGTGTACGAGTTTGGGGTCTCTGGGGACGGGTAGGGGCGGATTTTGGAGATACACAAGGGGTTTGTGTTGCATGTGTTTCTGTCATATAACTCTTTCCTATGCCCCAGATTCTGAGGTTAGTGTGTACGAGTTTGGGGTCTCTGGGGACGGGTAGGGGCGGATTTTGGAGATACACAAGGGGTTTGTGTTGCATGTGTTTCTGTCATATAACTCTTTCCTATGCCCCAGATTCTGAGGTTCGCTCTACATCTCTGCTGATGGCCAACATCTGAAGATACCTATATCCACCCAGGAATCATTCATTACATCTGCAATCATCAAGTCTAGTGTTTTAACTAGCAAATACAGGAACTGGGGTGAACAAAGTGTGTATATGACATCGCTGTGGAAGAGGTTGGTAAAAATTATTCTGCCAAGGTTTAAATACACAACAAATAGGAAATAAAGGAAAATAAAAGATTGGCATGTACATAAACTATACAGATTTGAAATAAAAATGTCATCTGTTGAGTATTTCAATATACTTCATATTGATTCACAAAGCTGGCCAAGCATCACACAGCTCTCCACTCACAGACTGCCATCATTTTACCGGTTTGTCTTCCCACCGATGCCGATAAAACATCTTACAAGTACAGACACAGTGCCCGATGTCCAACATCAGCCATTCTGCTTGGTTTTCGCTTTGTTTTATCGGTAAAAACTCTCAGATAATCAGGATTTCAATCCCCAAACTTCCCACATTGATCCAGATATAGGGATCCACCACCTGCATTCTCCCCGATAACCGGAAAAGTCCCCACATCAGGGACCCAATGTATCTATTACACTTGGAACCATGACCCGTGGAAATATTCTTTTATTACAATTCAAAATAGCCACAGAACTGAAACATTTTTTAAATCCAAAACGTACAAAATAAAATATATTAGAAATATTTTGGAGGCTGAATTGGCAGGAGGATGAGGGACTCGTGTAAGTCAGGACGCGTCCAGTGGGTGGATCATCAGAGCGGAGACCTTGTCAATGCGAGCGATTTATTAGTGGCAAAACCCTATAATATTTCCTGCTGCTAACCCTCACACCTGTGCCCTGCAGAAGAGGTGTCAGCGTCCTGATGCTACACAAATTTCTTTATAATCTCTCTGGCATACACAACCCCGGTAGGCAAACTGGTAAGGGTCAGAGCAGTCTAATATTTCAGCTGAATGTCGTTGGCTGCATCATCCATAATCACTCCAATATAACAGGAACATCAGCAAGATCTCTTTACTTGAATTCTGTGGGTAATATTTGGGATAATAGAAGTTCAAGTTTTCAGATGTTACAGGATGCAGCAGTGGGAGTGAGACTTTAAAAGGCGGATAAATATACGAGGCAGGAATGGCCATTCCTATATTTACCCTGGATGTAAGTCCTGCTGGAAGAGCCCTTTGCCTCCACAGTAATGTCAGGGTGAAGTTTTTGCAGGAATGGGGCGATGGATTCGCACACCTCGCTCTCAGAGACATTTGATACTGAACGTTCTGATAGTAAAGTTCCAATACACCAATCAGTCGGATAAATTCAGGGCAGCCAGGCATTTATACAAAGCTGCTAAAATTATTAGAAATATCTGTGTTTCTAAATGGGCTGTCTGCTATTAAAAGTGTGGATTGTATAGCCCTGTTCTTCCATAGATTGGCCCAAGAGATGAAAATATACCAACAGGTAAACCAGCCGCTATGTCTACAGCAATACCAGTAGCCAGATACTAACAACAGGAACGACTGCTATAAACCTCAAGCAAGGTGGAGTTCAATGTGCGTACTGGGTTCTGTTTCCAAATTGTTTCATCATTTCTTGATGGACTTGGGTCTTTTAGGCTAACCAATTATATATTTATACATATCCTAAGTTTACTACTGCAGCTAACTATATATTCTGTGTGAATGAGAAGCCAACACAATTTTATGAATATCTCCCAAATCCTTTTATATCTTTTATATTTCTCAGGCTATCAATACACAGATTGTGGGATTCTGTACCTGTACTACAGCCTGGATAAAAATATTGTCCTGTTCTTTTGATGAGTGTACAAGGTTGGTGGTATTAATGAAACCTGGGAAAAAATGGGGAGGGACAAATTGGATTTAATCTCAGTGATCATATCAATCCTCTAATCTACTAATAAAAATGACTGTACCTATTGAGTTGTTTCTGCAAATCCCCAAACTAGTTCTCCTAAATATGCCCTCATGTCATGTCTCAGGGGGCAATAATCAGGGATTTGGTTGTGTGACGTAGCCCCAGCTGAAGTGACAATTAATAGTTGAGAATCCACAAGACAGCGTGACGGATCCAATGGCATGGAATGCAATGCTAAAAATCAGCAAATTAATCGTCACTAACTGCAACCAGTACATTGCAGCAAAAAGGAACAAATGGCTGCTATAGCGTAACACATGATTTTAGCAAGGGGGTGGTTAAATCCTCTACAGGGGTGCACACTAAACCCCATTTGCTCAATTCTTGCAGACAATCACCATGCTTTATATACAGGAGTTTCAGAACAAAAAAAAATCAAATCTTTCTAACCAAAAAGCAGAACATTTTCTACAATCCAGAAGATGAAGTACTCGTCCCCATCATGCATAGACCTAGCCTTGTGTAAAGAACAGGATTATAAGTGCCACGTTTTTCTTTTCACCTGCGTCTGATTGCTTTATAGAAGGGACACCGCCCTTTTCACTCACATCTTATATACACAAGGCCCTTTATTCCATAACAGGTGAAAAGCTGGATGCTGACTGCATCAGTCATTGGAAAACAGTTTGCTCATTGTATAGTGTAAATAAATAAAAAAGTCCATCAAACTACCACTTGATAGAAACTGCTGGCTATAAATAATCTCAAATACCATCAGAGATTGGTTTGGATTGTAGATATTAGGATGGCAGACAGAGACTTTATAGGAGGCAGGTGAGGAGGGATTCATATTAGGAGCATGCGGATCTCACAACTCCGGAAATAAAGAAGATGATGAAATGCACTAACAAAATGTCAACCTCACTCCAATGATCCTCCCAGTTTGTCTTTGCCTGCCAGCAGCAAAAAGGGCATGAAATGTACCATTGTGGACCAACTGTTAATTCTGTTATGAGAGCTAATGTACAAAGGCTTCTATCCCAATATACATTGACCGGGAGACAGTATAGAAAGTAGGGTGACAACCAGGTTTGTTTCTGTAGTTGTGGGGGGTACAGTATAAAGTTGGGCACAGAGGTAGATGCTTCACACAAGTTTTTTGGCCTCAAAAAAGCTCTTGAGATGTCTCATTTGCCAGATGCCGGTGAGGATGAGGATCAGGGTCTGGGCAATAGACCACCACAGGACACGCTGGTTAGTGCTTTCACTGGTTAGACGGAACCTCTCCTCCCGGTACTATGAAAGAAGAGGAAATTCAATTGTTACTTAAAAGGTCAAAAACAAACAACTTGAATAAAAGAAACTTTCCAAAAATATGGACACATCGATGAGCAATACATGTTTAGGAGCGGCATTGATTGAACCCAAAATTTATTTTACTAGGGAATTACAGCACTATGCATTACACCAAAGCACAACATGCATCATATCTCTGTGCAATACAGAGTGTTTCTCATTCAAACGAATGGCCTGCCACACACAATGGCCGCGATTTATTAAAGCTCTCCAATGCTGGAGAGGATACACTTTCATCAGTGAATATGGGTGATCCAGCAAACCTGGAATGGATCTGGTTTAGAATTGAAAACATTTGCTAACAAAAAGCTTATGATTTTTAAGAAATCCAATTCCAGGTTTGCTGGATCACCCAGCTTCAACGATGAAAGTGTATCCTCTCCAGCCTTGGAGAGCTTTAATAAACAAGGGCCAATGCAAGGCAATGCGTGTGTTTTGAAAAATGAAGTGCAGAGCTCTATTGGGAAGTTCCCCCCCAAACTAAGGTATGTGATGAAAATCCCACGGATCAGCCGATTCATTTGGAGGTTTCTTTGATTGGGTCCTGCGTCGTCCCAGTATCCCTCTTAGGCTCTCCACTAAAAGAAGTGCCAGGTGCCGCCATCTTCTTCATTCTTCTTCTGGGTTATTGTCCAGATGGCACCCGATCTCTCACCGTGCAGACAGATGGGGGAAAAGATTGAAGATCGCACTGCACATGCGTGATATTGGCAATTTTTTTCTCCTATTAAGTAAAAGGTTCATCGCAGACACACAGGCGCCTACCGAGAAGCATGATGTAGGTATCCCGGGAGGCTTTGCTCTCCCAATTTGTCTTGATCACCAAAAATGGGAGGTGCTGCATTAAAAAAATTAATAAATACATTTTCAACTTTATATAAAAGGGTTGTTTACCCTTTTATGTAAAGTAAAAATTTCAAGTTTAGGTCCGCTTTAAAAAAGCCATTAGCATGTAAGAATGGGAGGGACCCAGGAAAGATAAAACAGAAGCAGAATAAACTTCATTGTAACAATGATCTACATAAAGAAATGTAATAATATTTCTGTGCGGTGTGCAGGGAGGGGGTGCTACGCTTTAATAGTGACTTTTTCTGCAATGTCTCATAATAAGCCAAAGCTTTCTCTTACCCTCTGATAATTCTGCTCCTTCTGAATTTGCTCCACTTGATCCAACAGCTGTCTGACTCGGAGCTGTAATTCGGTCAGCTTGTCATTTGCTGCAATCTCAGGGTAGTTATTTGTGTGTTCTCCAATCTGAATGTCTAAATGAACTCTCTGTGAGGAGGAGGGGATAAAGTCAGGGCACACGTAATGAAAACTACAGAACATATCGACAATTATTTTTCATTTGGCAGAAGACACTATCCCAGGCAAATCTTCTATTCCTGACAGACAGACTAGTTATAAAAAAAAAACAAAATAGAACCTTCAGCCACTGCAGCAATACTTTTATTACAATATAATACTTTTTGTTTGCCGCTAGTTCAAATACCTAAATCTCTTGATGTCAATTTCCTTGCACAATAATACTTAAGTCTGATTAATGCAAGGCCAGTGCTAGAAGCCATTTAGGCTGGCTGTGTTTATAGGTTCTGTTATTCAGCAAGCAGACGGGAGAGTTTACTGCCCCTGATTTATTAAAAGCCTGCAGGTGACTGTCTGCATGGAGTTTGTGAGTGTTTCCCCCCACATTCCAAAACCATGTAGTTAGGTTAATTGGCTTCCCCCTAAATTGACCTTGGACTATTATTACATGGTATTTATATAGCACCGACATATTACACAGCGCTGTACAAATCTCATAGCCATGTGACTAGCTGTCCCTCAAAGGAGCTCACAACCCCCCCCCCATAGACATATTTATTACATATTTACAGTCTAAGGTCAATTTGGGGGAAGCCATTTAACCTAACTGCATGTTTTTGGGATGTGGGAGGAAACTGGAGTACTTGGTGGAAAGCCACACAAACACAGGGAGAACCTACAAACTCCATGCAGATAGAGTCCCGACGGAGATTCCAACCTGGGACCCAGCGCTGCAAAGGCCGGAGTGCTAACCACTGAGCCACGGTGCTGCCCATGGTAATGATATATGACTGAGGTAGGGATATTAGATTGTGAGCAACTTTGAGGCACAGCAAGTCACATGACTATTGACTTTGTACAGCGCTATGTAATATATTGGTGCTAAATAAATACTAATATAATAATATTACCAGTGATGCCTAGTGAAGGTTGATGATCTGGCTGTGCCATTTGAATCAGGAAATTGGCTACATACAATTAGGAATCCTTTGCAAGAACAGTTTCCATATATATATATATATATATATATATATATATATATATATATTTATTGTATCTGTGTATTCAGTGCCTGCCTGGACTTTAGCTGTAATCTAAATAATCATAATAATGATACAACAATCTTAGTGAAGATCATGGAATCATAATATAATCATAATATGAACTGTGTATTCTGTGATTATATACATACACAGATATTATAGAATAAATCCCCTATAAAGTCAGATTGGCCTCACCAGCTTTCCTCCAGCGAAGAGAGACATTCTTGTAGAGTTGGAGTGCAGACAGATCTGGTGCTCGCCCGGGGTGTGAGATGTAAAGATGAAGCGTCCCTCTGATCCATACTGCCTTGACAGGATAGCCTAATACCAGGGGGAAATATAAAGTGAGATAAATACTCAGCAATTACAGCACAATAGTTACACATCCATAACTTTATATTTATATGTATCATAACTTCAAATCACCTGGACTCTGTATTTTGATATCATTCATTTAAAGACCTTGTATACATATGAACACGTGTCACACACTATTATTCACTTGCTGTACTATAATCCCATTTGCACATGGATACATAATATAGAAACACCACTCATCAATACACCCTATTGTGAAAAGTATGCAACTTTTATTTTAGTCTGTATTACTTCAATAGTTTGTTAACATTCTCACAAAAATCCCCTGAAGAAGCCAGCAGGTGAAACACATCCGAACGGGAGACATTACTCCCACTAATATTTATCAGGAATTATTTTCTATAGAGATGAGGTACTAAATCCTATGAAGTACGAATGGGAATGACTAACCCATTGCACGGAGACTGTTACTGATACATGTAAACGTGAATGCTTTTTTAATTCTCTATCAATATAAAATGATTTTGCCATTTAAGCCCCCAGCTTTCTGTCTTTACTAATATAATGTTGCTCACGGGGTCGGCAAGCACTTAAAATAAGGGATAGCTGTCTATTTCTATACAACAGGATCAGAGCCAAAAGAAAGCAGCTTTCAGTTTTATGGACAAACAAACACAACTGTTCATAAATCTTTTATTCTAAATGATGTAAAACCCGGAATAATAAACATAATAGGGTTCCTATTGCTCCCTCCCCAACTGATAATGATGATTCCCCAGATGTTGTGCCAGTTCAGTGACTTCAATGACTTACTGACACAGGTACAAATAGATTTCACTACATGAATACCAGTTCCAGGTCTGTGACAGCCAGAAAAGAAGCGTTTCCGGGAAGAGATCAGCAATAGGAACAAATCTGTACAAGTTTCAGCACAAAAAGCAGAAACAATTCAAACTTTCTTTGGATAATCTTTGGATTATCATTCATCGGTTCAGGACCTTCTCCTCCTTTCCCCCTTCACAACCGGCTGTTACATTATTACTGTTATCTGTATTGCTGTATTGATCCCATGTCCTCTCCTATTCTCTTTTAATACAAATATTGAAATAAACAAATCAGTGTTATGTTACCTTCCCATCTGGATCCTTCACCTCCACATGCATACCCAGGCCTGGGGTAGAAGGAAGGAAGGTTTCAGCCTGCTTATCCCAAAGTTGGGTCTTGTAGTTACCTGGATATAAAAGCAGAAAGTGATTAGAGAACTGAAAGCAGCAATTACAGCATTATTTATATTATCTTATTATATTAGTATTTATTTAGCAATGTGCGGAGTCCACAGGTCAGACTCTCCATGATCAAATGTCCCTGATAGTCATAGTCCAATGTAGCAGACATAGCCTGGGGTCTTTATTTGGAGGGAAGCCAATAAACCTACCAGCATGCTTTTGGGAGGAAATTGGAGTGCCTGAAGGAAACCCAAACATGGGAACATACAAACTCCATGCAGATAGTGTCTAGGCTGAGATTTAACCCTGGTAATGCAGAGCCTCCATGCTGCCCATACAGTATTTTCCCCGGACTATGGGTGGGAAGAAGCTGTAGGTGGTTGGTGGCTCCTCTATTGTGACCCAACGTTTTAATAACAACTTAGGCTATGTACACACGTGCAATAATTGTCCTTGGAAAGGATCTTTCACCATCCTTTACAATGACAAATGACTACACAATGCATGAACGAGTGCTGTACATACAGTACCATTAAGCTCTATGGAGGGGGAGGCACACCTCTGTGCGCTCCCCCCTTTACTTTCATTAAGATCGTTCATCATCCAATATCCGTCGATCCACCAAGATAGGCGTTTGGGCGATGGACGGCGAGCACTGTGTACATGCCAGATTCTCGTCCGATAACAGCCCTGAGCCGATTATTGGATGAGAACAATTGTACGTGTGTACAGCCGGGTGGTGCGCCCAGCTAAAGCAGCCGGGGAAACACAGGATCATATGTTTGTATTGCTGTGTCAGGTAAGTTGAAGCTCAGCTTCAGTGCAATTTCACAATTCCCAGGTTCCTGAGCTCAGAGGAGCCTTTGTGTGGGATGATCATTCCCATCCTAGCAACACCATACACACTGTGCGCATGACTCCAGCTCAGGTCAGGCTAACCCCTTCCTAGCCAGTGCCCAACAATTTCCAGACCTTAACCTGTCGTGCCTAGTGACCAACAATCTCCAAACATTACCCCTTCTTACCCAGTGCCCAAAAATTTCCAAACCGTAACCGCGTCCTACCCAGTGCTCAACAATTTACAAACTTTAACCCCTTCCTACCCAGTGCCCATAAGTTTTCAACCCTTAACCCCTTCATACCCAGTGCCCAACAATCTCCAAACCTTAACCCCCTTCCTAGCCAGTGTTCAACGATTTCCAAACTTTAACCCTGTCCTACCAAGTACCCAACAATCTCCAATCAGCAAAAGGCTGAGCTGTGCAGTGTCAGCTTTGATTGACAGGGAAACCTGACATTCCCGGCTTCCATTGCATGTGCTGGGATGAATTAACCCCTCCATGCTCACAACAAGTTACGTCATTCCAGCACAGCCAATTAAAATGACCGAAGGATGAAATGAATGTCAGGAAGGGGAGGAAGAGAAGGAAGATGGAACAGGTGGGTTGCCTGGGTTTAGTTTCAATTTAAGAAGATCCTGGCCCCTTAGGGTTTCCTTGTAATTGGACACCAGCGGGAGTGTTAGGTATTTGTGTCGCCATCACTTCTTCCCACTTCTGCAGCACTAGAAGTCTCAGCAGTGACACTGCCAGAGGAGGGAATAATGGTGCATAATGGGCAAAGCATCTGACACAGCCAAAGATGTAGAATACAAGTGGAGGCTGCACTGCAGGAATAAAGCAGAGAAAGGAGAAATTTTAGAGAACTTTGTCCTCTCTTATAGACTGTGACAACCTTAACCCCTTCCTTCCTGGTGCCAACCCCCAACATGTCCAACGTTCAGGAAGAACTTCCAGTATGAAAAAAAAAAACACTCCTAAAGCTAAAAATGTCCACTTCCCCTCCGTGCAGCAAAACAATCGCCTTGATATATCATTGCTCCATCTCATCAGCACAGCCATTTACATTTCCTCACCCTGCCTGTTATGTTCTCTCCTCCACGTAATGACCCCCCCCATACACACAACTCCTATACATCCCCCCCCCTGCGTACTGTGCCTCCATGCTTGCCAATCCCATCCAATGCCAAGTGTAAGTGATGGGTAGGGTAGAGGAAGGATCGTCTCACTCACCTGTCTATAGGTGCGTCAAATTCTGGGTTTCTAACCTTTACCTATCTGGTAGCAAAGCTTAACCCCATCCTACCCAGTGCCCAACAATCTCCAAACCTTAACCCCTTCCTACCCAGTACCCAACAATGCCCAATCCTTAACCCCTTCCTACCCAGTACCCAACAATGCCCAATCCTTAACCCCATCCTACCCAGTACCTAACAATGCCCAATCCTTAACCCCATCCTACCCAGTGCCCAACAATCTCCAAACCTTAACCCCTTCCTACCCAGTACTCAATCTCCAAACCTTAACCCCTTCCTACCCAATACCCAACAATGCCCAATCCTTAACCCCATCCTACCCGGCGCCCAACAATCTCCAAATCTTAACCCCTTCCTACCCAGTGCCCAACAGTCTCCAAACCTTAACCACATCCTATCAAGCGTCCATCAATCTCCAAACCTTAACCCTTTACTACCCAGTGTCCAACAGTCTCCAAACCTTAACCACATCCTATCAAGCATCCATCAATCTCCAAACCTTAACCCTTTACCACCCAGTGTCCATCAACCTCCAAGCTTTAACCCCTTCCTAGCCAGTGACAAACAATTTTCAAACTCTAACCCTTTCCTAACCTTAAACTGGGACTAAGCTTACACTCCTAGTTCGTATGATCAGGCCAGTCATTATTGCAGAAATAAACAGACAGGTGACGTCCCTTCTGCAATAATGCAACTTACCTTCCAGATCGCAATGTGCAGTGCATGCGCGGTGTCACCTCTAGTTGCCAGGGTAACATGACATTCCCGGCTTCCCTTGCATGTGTCGGGGCAATGTACAATTATTATGTTCCAGCAGAGCCAACCAAGGAGGAGGAAGATCCCCCCAAAAGTAAAGCAGTGATCTCCCCGGCTTCTCTTAGCTGGGCGCACCGCCCGGCACTTATTGGAAACAGCCGGCTGTTTTGGGGTGATCATTGAAGAGTTGGGTCACCTACAGGTTCTTCCCATTCAGCTTAAAACATTGCTTGGTTAGGAATAGGAGGAAGACGGCGGTGCCTGGTGCTGGAACACGGACAGGTGAGGCGGACAGGTGAGCTCGGCTTTAACCCTCCTGCCAGGAGTTTAACCTAAACCAGGAACTAACTATGCCAGATCCTCACCGGTCACCCTCCAGGACCAATGACATGACCGGGTCTCTTTATCACCTCCCCCACCCTTCCTCAGTAAGTTTTCCGTTTTGTTTGATTTTTGTACTTTTTGTTTGGGGTGAGAAGCTGAAAATCGAGTCAGAAACCCCACATTGCATTGGTTGCCATGGGGACGGGGCCTGGTGATCCGCTGTCAGCGCCCTCCCGATCACAGCCGCTGCTCTCACCTATCACCATCGTCTCATCCGGGATCTCCTCAATGAAGCAACGTTTCTCCGTCTCCCCGATATGGAAGTACAAGCCCCGGGACAGACCGAGCTGCAAGAGCAGCACCATCAGCGGGAGAAGTGCGGACCGGAGGGACCCGCAACCCGGGGCGAGGGGAGACATGACAGCCAGAGAACCACGGTACAGAGCGATGCATGCGCACTTCCGCCTGCTGCGTGTCAAGCCTCAATCTGAAGAACAACCATCTTTACTGATTGGCCAATGAGTCGAAGGGGCGTGACTTATAGTCCTATCAGAGTGAGGCTTGGATAGGAACAGGTGCAACGTCACCATTAGCTTGAAGGAAACGTCACCCTTGGCGGCCATATTGGATCCTGCTGGCTCGGTGACGTCACAGGCCTGGCAAAATGTTCAATGTTATCAGAACAAATAAATAAAATAATTTTCAGAAACTCAAACTATAAAATGACCTTGTATCAGGAGCTAGGACAGGGTCCGCCATGGTGAAAATAAAGAGCTTCCCCTAAAAGTCCCCAAAATCACTGCCCTGACCCCAATGCTTCCCCAAATTTCAGTGACCCCCAACACATTCCCAAACTTACCTAATAAGCTCAGCTCTCCATTGTCTCTTTGCACCCGTTGGGGGCTGGGAAGGAAGGGGTTTTTACATTGTACCCCCCATTGCTGCCATGTTTACTTACCACCTGGCTTTGTTTTCTGCCTCCATATCTTCTATCTTTACCCACAGCAATCCCCGGTGAGATTTTTGGAGCCTTGAATCGCTCCTGTAATTTATTCTTTCATTTCATTGGTCTCCTGTGCACCTCTATAGCTTTATTATATGCAGACTTTGCACCTTTCATTCCTAAATCCTCGTTCCTCATCATATGCAAGAATATAGACCACGCACAGAAAGCCCAGCGCACAGAAAGCCCAGCACTGTCTGATGTTCCCATTTATACATTTCTGTGCGCTTTGTGCACTTCCCCTATTAGATGTAACAAATGAGGTCAGGCCATGCGGGCACCATTGCGACTGTTTTTCCACTTCCATGTCTCTACGCCTTGCTGCTTCTGTACTGCAAAAAAATCTGTTTTGAGGTCAACCCCACAGTCCTTAAAGAGGAACTCAACTGAGAAGTGCCTAAAAAGTTTATCCCGCAGGGCAGTCCGATCCATCCGGAGGTGTCTTTCATCGGATCCTACATCGTCCCGGCATCCATCCCCAAGCGGGCACTCCGGGCTCCGCCATCTTTTCTCCTTCTTTCTGGTTCTCCTTCTTACGTCACCCGACACAGGCGCGAGATCGGGTGACGTAGGATGGAAAAAAAAACTTGCCAATCTCACTGCGCATGGGTGAGATCAGCAAATTTTTCTCTTTGAATGAAAAGGCTCCTTCTGCACGTGCCTGAGATGCCAGGGCATGCACAGAAGAAGCACCCAAGAGCCTTCCGGGGTGCGTGACGTAGATATCCCCGGAGGCTTTGCTTTGCGCTCCCATTCATTCTCGATCGCCTAGGTTTTTTAAAGAAAAAAAGAGTGTTGCATGTAAAAAAAAAAAAAAACAGAATTTTAAATTAACATAAAAGGGTTGTCTTATAGTGAAATGTCTGGGTTTAGGTACGCTTTAATACTGATTGTATTTCCCCGGATATCACTACTTATCAGGTAACCTGGCCCTGATTTATTAAATTACTTTTATCAGTGAAGCTGGGTGATCCAGCAAACCTGGAATAGATCTGGTCCAGCATTAAAAACCTTTGCTATCAAATAGCAGATGATTTTGAAGAAATCCATTCCAGGTTTTCTGAATCACCCAGGTTTAATGAGAAAAGTGTATCTTCTCCAGCCATGGAGAGCTTTAATAAATCAGGCCCAATGTGCTGAGCGATCCCACCAAACACAGCACACTGCAGTCATCAATAGATTTTTATTTCAGATTCAAAGTCACCATTCTCCTGCCACGTCCAACCTTCCAATATTCCCCAATCCGCTCCATAACCCCCCCTCCCCCTTTATCTTGCTACCTTCACTGACTCACCTGTTCATCTATTTCCCCCAAAGACTTCAATAAGGAAGTCATAGATCTTACACTAAATAAATCTTTTTACTTTTATTTTATCATCTTCCTTATTCCTCCAAACTGCCTGAATGCCTTGGCAAACTTCTCCTTTTATCTCGTACTCATCTGATGATCTTCGGCCCGACCTCTCACACAAGGGCCAAAATATCATAAAAGTCACCGATGACCACCAAAACAAAAGGCGATATTTTCCTGCTTCTTCCTCTCAACCTTTTTATTGCTTTTGTGCCATTGATCTCTCTGCACTCCCCTGGCATAAGCTGGGTCACCTCAAAGCATCACAGGTCACAAATCAGCTGAAGACTTCTCAGCAAGGAAGCCGCTTAAATATTCCTCTTGGTATCAAGCGTGGCTAATATTCTATATAATAAATGTATTGAAAAGATAAGTTTTAAGGGATCTTTTAAATGAGCAGAAAGTAGGAGCAAGCCGAATAGGAGGAGGAAAACCATTCCAGAGAATCGAGCAGCTCTAGAAAAGTCTTGGAGCCGTGCGTGTGATGAGGTTATGAGTGAGGAAGTCATTAGTAGGTCATTGGAGGAGCGAAGAGAGCAGCTATGGAGGGATTTTTCCAACAGGGCAGAAAGGTAAGTGGGACAAGAGCTGTGGAGGGATATCAGGTAGGTAGGTGGGGGAGGAGCTGTGGAGGGATTTGTGTATCAGGTAGGTAGGTGGGGGAGGAGCTGTGGAGGGATTTGTGACAAATGACAGACAGATACAGACAGTGACACAGGAGGAGGAGAGGACCCTGACCTGAAGAGCTTACAATCTAAGAGGTGGGGGAAGTTTCACCCATTAGTGTCACACATCTGTGATTTATATCATTGGAAGGAATCTGTCCTCCCTAATGGCTTTAACATTTCGGACAAAGTATTGGAGCAGTTACCTAACGATTATTTGAAATTCTTGTCAATCCATCTATGTTTCTTTTTTCTCTGAGTTTTTTTTACATTTGAATTTCTGCATGGACAAAGCTTGGAGTGATTCCTTTGTAAGCTTTTCACCAAAGTGAAAGTCAGATGAAGCCATGAGATTTCCTGGTATTCATCAGCTCAGGGTGAATGTATGGAGCAGATTTATAAACATTTCATTGATGGTTTGGACCTGGTGCTAATGCAGTCATATTTATATATCATGGATCAGATATGAATGTGTGACGTCAGTCTGAGCAGGGAGGACAGGTGAGGAATGATACACAGGTGAATGACAGGAGATAATACGATGGGGTCTGGTATAAGGTGTGCGGAGCTCCTATATGAAGCCGTCCAGCTGGGTTCCCTTCTGTATGAATACACAATAATGTTTTCCTGGGTTTGTTGTGTGACCTCTCACTGCTTCTCACCTTGAACATTGTTTCCTAGAAAACTTTTTATCAGCTGAAGTCAAACACAAAGGACAACAGCTGATCCAGGAGCCAAGCGTCATCATTCAGCCAAGATGCGGAGTCCCTCAGCTGATCCTCTCCATGCTGGCCGCAATGTAAAAACACCTTCCAGGGACATCAGCGATTTGCACATTTTGTTATTCCTATGGGACACACAGCCTGATCTCTGGATGAACTCTGTGGATGAAGCCCATGTTTATTCTGATTGTAATTTACCTTCCCTGGTTCTTCATTGACCTTAAAAAAACCTTTCCATACCTTATGTTAGGCATAGATGTGTCATCACTAAGGGTTTGATTTATAAAATAGTCATTCCCTCAAACATTCCCTGGTGGGAATCAATTATTCCCATAGAAACACATGGACCTGGAAGATTCACTTGGGTGAATGTCAGATGCTCTGTTTTATAGAGCCCCCCCCTCCCCAGCAATTATGCTTATTATATTTAATATGCTTTGCCCTGTGTCAGTATTTATTAACACATTTATTATTTATATGTGTGATACTTCCCCCACTTCCTAGATTTTAAGCTCTTCAGGGCAGAGTCCTCTCCTCCTCCATTAGTATCACTGTCTGTATCTGTCTGTCATTTACAACCCCTATTTATTGTACACCGCTATGTAATATGTTGGCGCTATAATATGGGTTTTCGGGGGATCACCATTGTCACATACCATATTGTCACTCATGCTGGTGGTATTTGGGGGGGAGGGATAGTATTAAAACCTGACTGAGGTTCAAGCTAACCCCTTACCACCCAAATCCAAAATAGAACTTTGCCTTTAGTTTTACTGCATTGCACTTAGTAGTCTTTAAAGCAGAACTCCAGTTATAAAATCACCCTCAACGCCTGAATATCATCACAAGCACTCGACATGACAAAACTTACAATATCTGATGAATGTTCAGCTCCTGGCCGCATAACTCCAACATTTCTGAGCTGGGATTTGTACCTGAATATATTGCTGCCAGAACCCATCAATGTACTCCAATGCCAGTGGTTATATTTCCTTTATTATTATTATTAACCAGCATTTATATAGCACCAACATATTACACAGCACTGTACAACATGTGTGTATGATCTGAGCCCGGAAAATTCAATCAATAGAAATACAATTCCCATTATTACCAGTACGTATATATGATATATAATGTACCTTGTGTGCTACTTCCCCCTTCTCTTAGATTGTAAGCTCTTCTGGGCAGGGTGCTCTCCTCCTCCTGTTATTTTTATTATTATTATTAAACAGGATTTATATAGCGCCAACATATTATGCAGCGCTGTACATTAAATAGGGGATGCAAATGACAGACAGATACAGACAGTGACACAGGAGGAAGAGAGGACCCTGCCCTGAAGAGCTTACAATCTAAGATAAGGGGGAAGTGGCACACAAGGTACATTATATATCATATGTACGTACTGGTAATAATGGGAATTGTATTTCTATAGATGGCATTGTCCGGGCTCGGATCATACACACACCATGGTACAAGTCTGTGATGGCCGGGTCTGTGTTGGGTATGGAAGGGATGGGTTTCCTCTGAATTGTCAGTAATCAGCAGAGGCAGAACTGTGATAAGAATTTTGCAGTCATCATGACTTTGGGTACTTTTCTTCCCCCATGGAGGGTGTGTGTGTGGAGGCCAATTATATCTCATGGACAATTCCAGGGCAGCAAAGTCTCTATTTACCCAAAGGACAGGCTTGTCCTCTTTAACTCTTCCGTGATCAAAGGTCCTCTGTCCCCGCAGACACGTAGCACAATGCGGGAGACGTTCCAGGAACACGTTTGTTATCCTGTTACTCTCACCCTTCATTTGACCGAAGACTTTTTGCACAAAATGTTCTTATAAATAGGAATAAAATCCAGCAACATCAGTTGTGTATTTCTAAATGACAAAGGAAACATTTTATTTACTGGTAGAAAAAACACAGCCATTGTTTATACAGCTTATAATAAATTTACCCCCAATGGGCATTTACCCCCCCCCCCCACACCTCACCCCCATGGTCAATAAATGGGGTTTAAAAGTGAACATTTAGGGCAGAAAATAAATTAAAATCAAAACATCAGAATTCCCCAATAATACTGTCACCTGTTAGTTATGACATTCCTATTGGTGCACATGGTGACCTCCCGGCCCGCTCCTGCCATCTATAAGAGGCTGAGAATTGATGATGAGCCAAAGCAGGAATTACATTACCAATGGATGGCCAAGCCTGAAGTCTGCTGGAATGGAAGACTGGAAGAAAATATCAGCCACATGGATAATAACAATGACAACTCATTGTTTTTGAAAGTTGCATAAACACATGGAGAACATGGAACTACCCCATATGTGTGCAAGAATTACCCCATGGTCAGCCAAATGGGGCCGCTGCGATATCTACCCAGACTGCCTGACCTGGAAGGTTAAGGTGTCTCCATTATAAATATTAATATTAGTTAGGATTTGCTAAGTCATGGGACTGCTTGCTCCCCTCTTTTTCCTCCAAGAATTAGGGGTCGGTAATGAAAACAAAGTTCGGCAGCTCCCCCCATGAAGAACAGAGCAGGCGAGGAGCTGACATCCAGGTGATGGACAGGCGGAAAGTCCAATGGGCAGTGTGAAGGATCTGCAAGCAACCAATGAGAGGAGGGAGGTGGGAGCAGGCAGAGTGCACTGTGCCATTGGTGGTGTCACCAATTGGAGGTAAATCACTCCGTGGAGACATGAAGAGGGTATAGGGGATCACAGAAGGTTCTGAGGTCTCAGGAGGCAAGTGGGTCACAGACTCAGAGGTCACAGAGTGCAGCAGGGTCACCAATGCTTCTGGGGTTACAGGGGGCATTGGGGTCTTATGAGGCTCTTGGGGTCACAAAAGGCTTTCAGGTCCCAGAAATCAAGGGGGCCACAGACTCAAAGGTCACAGAACACAGGTGGCTATGGGGTCACAGAAGGCCCTCAAGAAAGGAATCTCAAGAGGCTCTAAGGTGACGGAAAGGACTGGGGTTACAAGAGGCACAGGGGTCACAAAAGGGACTGGGGTTACAAGAGGCACAGGGGTCACAGAAGGGACTGCGGTTATAGGAGACACTGGGGTCATAGGAAGTATGGGGGTCACAGATGGTTTTGGGGTCTTTGAGGGTCATATATGGTTTTGGGGTCACAGAAGGCATTGAGGTTACAGGAAGCACTGGGGTCATAGGAGGTACAGGGCTCACAGATGGCTTTGGGGTCACAGAAGGGACTGGGGTTACAGGAGACACTGGGGTCATAGGAGGTACAGGGGCACAGAAGAGACTGGGGTCACAGGAGACACTGGGGTCATAGGAAGTATTGGGGTCATTCATGGTTGTGGGGTCACAGAAGGGACTGGGGTTACAGGAGGCGCTGGGGTCAAAGGAGGTACAGGGGTCACAGATGGTTTTGGGGTCACAGAAGGCCCTGAACAGTGAAATCTCAGGAGGCTCTAAGGTCAGAAGGGCACGGAAAGCACTGGGGTTACAGGAGACACTGGGGTCATAGGAAGTACAGGGGTCACAGAGGTTTTTGGGGTCTGAGGGTCATATATAGTTTTGGGGTCACAGAAGGGACGGGAGTTACAGGAGACACTGGGGTCATAGGAAGTACAGGGGTCACAGAGGTTTTTGGGGTCTCTGAGGGTCATATATAGTTTTGGGGTCACAGAAGGGACAGGAGTTACAGGAGACACTGGGGTCATAGGAAGTACAGGGGTCACAGGGGTTTTTGGGGTCACTGAGAGTCATATATGGTTTTGGGGTCACAGAAGGCCCTGAAGGGAGGAATCTTGGGATAAATTAGCACCGGGGGGTTGGTAGCAGCAGAATAATGAGTTGCAATGCTCTGCTAGCGGACGTGCACTAGTTACCCCTGTGGATTTGAGGTTTTGTACATTGATCCGCTAAACCCACACAAGATATCGCTAGCAGGCAGTAAAAGGATTTTATGAAGAGACATAAAAAGTCTCCCATGCCATAAAAATCTAATTACTTGCAATATAAAAGACTTTACGTCCCTATAAACACGCATGCTCAGCTTTTATCTGCAGGCATGTTAGTTCCCCTTAAAAATGTTATTTTAAAAAATAAACCCCACACTCTCCACATAGGGAAAGCCTCCTCTGTGTCCTTCTGTCCTCAACTTTGTACAAGAACAATGCTACTAATAAAGTTTTCCTGGAATTGAATAAGAGCCGATAAAGCAGGAAGGGGTGTGGCTCTTACGCAGTACTGCAGGAGGCGGGGAATGATGCGTGAGGCGTGGTGTTCACAGCCGTGGCCGCGCCCTCCAACCCTCTCAGCCAGTCGTCAGGCGGGAGCCGGACGGAGCGGACTGCTAAGGCTGCGTACAGCACGCCAAGGTGAGATGGGCCTGGAGTGGAGGGCGGCGGTAGCGGGGTGACCGGGGTCGGTGTAGGCTGATATGACAGCAGGTAGTAGTCATGTGACAACAGTGACCGGGCTACTGGTGGCGGGCTCGGTGTAATTCCCCGCCGGTGGTATTCAGGCGTGAAACCAATCACGAGGGTCCTAACAACCGCAGGGAAACTAGGGCGTCAGCTGTTGGCTAATGGGGAGCCCTGTGGGCGTGGCGTGCGCCTCTGCATTTCGGATAGTGTGTCCTATCTGCGAGGAGGTCAAGTTAGGTGGGCTCGTGCGCGCATGGTCTCCTCCTGGGGAGTGTGCGCAGGATCAGGGGGGACTTGGGTGTCACCGTACATGGGGACTGGGGGTCACCGTACAGGGAAACATAGAGGGGGACTAAGGGTCACCATACAGGGGGACTGGGGGTCACAGTACAGGGGAACATAGAGGGGCACTAAGGGTCACCATACAGGGGAACATAGAGGGGGACTGGGGGTCACAGTACAGAGAAGCATGGAGGGGGACTGGGGGTCACAGTACAGGGGAACATGGTGGAGGATGGGTGGTCACTGTACAGGGGGACTTAGAGGACTGGGGGGGTCACTGTACAAGGAAACATGAAGGGGGACTGGGGGTCACCGTACAGGGGGACATAGAGGGGGACTGGGGGTCACTGTTACAGGATCAGGGGGTACTGGGGGTCACCGTACAGGCGGACATGGAGGGGCATTGGGGGTCACAGTACACAGAAACATGGAGAAGAACTGGGGGTCACAGAAGGAGAGGAAATATGGAGTCCCCCATCTCTCCCCTGTGGAAATAATAAAGTATAAGTGGAATTGCTGACATTTTTTCTTGACGCCATTCATTGTGTGTTTGTGTGGCACCTGTGACGAGCTACATACACTTTGGGGGTATCAGGCTCAGGGCAGTTGTTGTATGACCTGCAGATGTCAGCACAGTTGTGGGTGGTTGTATGACATGTAGGGGCTGGGGACCCTGATATGTTCATAGAGGTAATACAATATTACAGCTCTAGATTTGCCTCCAGTTGTCACACCAATCTGCCCCAGAACTTACCCCCCAAATATGGTAAACACCGCAGAGTTGGGGCATTTCATGTCTTGGTAACTAGCAGGGAGGTTAGTAGTGGTTACGGGGGGTGGGATTCTGCTAGTGAGGGAGGAGCTTCAGCAATTCAGCCATTCGCTGCCACTTCCCTGCCTCTGAAAGCTCCGCCTCCTTTCTAGCGCTTGCTATAGTAACTTATTAGACAGGAAGTGACATCATTGTTTACAACTACCGGTGAGGATTGGAGGGCAGATAGGCCGCAGGCACACTCCTGTACCAGGTGTGTAGGGGGCAATATAACTGTAGTTTGGGGGTAAAAAGATGTGGTAACCCTTCCACGCACGGTTAAGGAAAGCGAGGACATGGGATTGTCTGGTGTTGGGATTTTCTATCTGCCCCCCCCCACGTTCTGTATTTTTGGGGTCAGTGGAGGCCTCTTAGTCATTTCACTTTCTTGTCATTAATGGCGCTCCCAGAATCCCGTTCTGCTTACTGCGGAGCTTGGTAACTGCTTTGTCATGTGATGGAGGGGTTGTAGTGCGGAATGTGACTATGCGGACAGATTTGGCAGTTACTATCGGACTGTACCACAATCCCTACAGAGTGATTCCCAGCCGCCCCCATTCAGTCTAATTGGAGCATTTGTGAGCTTGCGGTAGAACTCTGCAGTCAGCTGTAAGTCTGCAATGGCCCTGGGTTAGGTGAGTGGTGGCTGGGGCAGAAAGGCGTAGACGGGGTGGTATTAGATGCTTGAACCTTCCTTACTCTGCTAGGAAGGTTTTTCCTTCATTTGAGGAGATATCCAGGGGCACAGATGGCAATAAAAGCCTAGCAAGAGACTCCATCACCCCCTGTGCTCCATTCAGTATAAATGAAAGCTGGAATCCAGAATGATAAATACAAGAGATGTCCCTCATGCTGCATAATGTCACCTGAGGACAATCCATGATTATTCCCAGGTCAACAAATCATCCGCCCTGATGGCTGGCAAAGACGTCATTGGGCAACACTCGGCCCTGTGCCCAGCCTGGCATGATTGGGGCTGTAGGCTTGGGATCTTTAACCATCAGGTCTGATGTTCAGGAACTTCCCGTAATAGACTGGTCACTGCTGCTCTCTGTCCTTGTGCAGAGTGACTGGTCTTGTCTCCGCCCCCTGCTGTCTTTCTCTGCATATTCTCTAATGGGAGGGGTCTGCTGGCCCCTCCCACAGCTCTGCACATCACATGTACAGTGTGCTGATGACATCGTTGGTTTTTTATAGTACATCTGAGCTTGTTGAGGCTCTTTGTGCCCCAAGTGGATTTATATCTTTTGTGGCTATTGAGGAATACGTCCATTACATCCAAATGTGTTTCTGGCCTCGGAGTTCAGCTTTAAGCTCTTCGGCTGACTGGTGCTGCAGATTGGTGGTCACAGAATTATATTCGGCCAATACATCGGACGTGACAACGCAGCTCGGCAGGCATTTTGATTGCTACATTCAGGAATAAATCTGCCATTTGTAGAGTCTGCAGAACCTTTCAGTGTCACAGAGCGGCGTTTAGGTGATCTGAAGGTCACTTTGGTTTATTTGAAGCAGAAAGCACCAGGTGAGGCCGGTTGTGCGCAGGAATGGGCAGAGCTATTCATAGGACGAGGAGTCCATTGTGTCCCTGATAGCAGCTGTCAGGGAGGCCAAAAAACAGAAACCCCGATGACCGATCCCTGGGCCTGGCCTGCTGGTCTCACTGGGTCAAAGGTTTATTAATAAGGCAATATACGTGTCATGTGATCAGTGCTGACAATACCGGATTGGATATCAGAGGCAGTGTACACATTATCAGCAGAACGGCTTAGTCTGTTATGGTATTGAAGGGGGGGTTCTGTAGTACTAATACATGTTTCTAGGTGTCTGTGCCGCTCCTGTATCAGTCCAGGAAGTGTTGTCACCCTGGGACTGAAAGTGTTACTGGTGGGGTCACCAAGTGAAAAAAAAAAAAGAGCTCATGAGAGAAGGAAGATAATGAGGCCACCAAGGAATAGAAAGCTTCAATTCAGCTAAAACATTAAAACCACTGACAGGTGAATAACACTGATCATGTGATTATGGCCAGGTGCACTATGGGTAGAAGGCTGGATAGGGGAAGCAGCAGGGGGCATTATGGGAAGATGTGACTGTAGGGTCTGATCCAGAGCATTGTACATCTTGGTCCTGGAAACCACGGGAACCCTTTGGAGTGGAGTTTGTGCTGAATGGGACATAGAAAAGGCTTTAGCGTAAAGGTGGTGCAGTTTCTTTCTTGGCACTGCCATGTATTTGCCTTACTAACCTATAAAAAAATCATACCCGTGCCTGGTACATAGGAGGGTTCTGACCCAGTCACACAAAGTGGTCCAATGCTCATGATTTAGCGTGCTGGTGTCTGGTTTCTGCCGGTGAATATTCCCGTGTATTGGTGGAAATTGTGACAACCGTGGTCCTACGTTGCACCTGGGGGACACAAAGCTCCGTTATTACTTCCTGAGGAAGACAATGGATCGGTGCCGGGCAATCTGCAATAAATGTCACCTTGTTCCCCCAATCATTAGGTGCTCTGGTATTGGGTTTGGCTGTTATGTACATTGCTGGGATAATTTTATCCAGAAAATACTTTTGCTTTGACTGTCCCTTGTCATTCTCTGTGGTAGGCCAGGAGGTTAATTAGTGATCAGTAAGGTTGGGGTAATTATGGGGCGGTCAAGTTGTGATGGAATTTCAGAAGACATTTACATTAATTGCTACCTGTACTACCAGGTGAGCCAGTTCTGGTGATGAGTGGAGGTTGTCATTCAGGTCTGACTTGGATTAGGTTAGTGTAAAATCTCCATGAAGGCCATTTGCTGGAGGATATTATCCTAAGCAAAGATTCAGGGACCGATTCAGGACTTCAGACCTTGTGCATGGAGCCGTTATGTCAGGGCAGATATAGATTCAATAGACCGGCTTGTCTGAGCGTGCATTAGGACAGATTGACCTCATTCATTCATTTTTAGGAGATGACGCAGGTTATTCTGTGTTTCTCCTGATATTCTTCACTGTGATTGTTGGCAAAGCCCATTGCGGTCACCATTCACACAATAGGCAAAGTGAGTGGCACAGGTGGTCGCTGTTCACATTTTTATCCGGTTTATAGCTCTGATCATGTAGCATTGTTCAGTTGGTTTGAAAACATTTCTTAGATTCCTTCTAAGGCTGGGTTAAGGCTAAGGCTGCAATAATTGTTGTTGGATCATGAAATATCTGAAAAAATGAACGAAGAGTTCTGTACATACATGGAGAGGGGGGAATGACAGAGCGGCACCCCGCTGTGCTCTCTCCGCTTCACATTCATCTCAATCGTTTCTCATCCGTGGATCCGCCTGGAGGTCATTGGAACGATGGACAATGAGCGCTGTACACGCCAGATTCTCACACAATATCAGCACTGAGGCGATTTTCTGTCCATCGCAGGCCCACACCATCTTTCCTCTTTACTTTCTAAAGGTAATTTTTGGCCATCTTGATTGAACGTGAACAATCCTGACAACTCTTCTGGGAATTGGTAGAAAAGGAGAAATCATCAAATAACCTGTTTCCCCAACCGGCAATATCACCACTAAAATTAGATAATGCAACTACAAATAACCAGTGGTTAACCCAGAAGTTATTTTAAGCCGGGTGGGAAGAAATTGTAGGTGGGTGGCAGCCCCTGTATTGTGACCAAACTTTTTAGTAACCACCCAAAAACAACCGGGTGGGTGCTGAAAAGTGCCGGGTGCTGCGCCCTGCTAAAAGGGCCTGGGGAGAACCCTGAACAACTAACGGGACATTTAAGGCATTAAAAAATCTATTATTTATATATAAAAACATTATTTATTATACAAAGATAAAAGACAATTTATAATTAACAATTGAACCCTTTTCATAATGCTCTCAGTTGGTATAGTTTGACGCGTTTCGCAGGAACAGATTCTGCTTCATTGGAGACCTAAAATATAATACAATTTCATTTTAGGGTACTTGGCAAATAAAAAAACACAAATTCCTAAGTATAAAAACACACCACTCACATCATAAGTATAACATTTCACATTAAACATTCTGGTGAAGTTCTCCCAATAAATAGTGAAGAGGTACAGCAGGATAGCTCACAGAAGCAATAAATAAGAATCTGTATTGCCCCATAGTTGGCTTTAACCTTTTGTTCTCCATGAGAAGGCAATGTATCTCAAATCTCTAACCTTGATCCAAGTAGCACCGAGTTATACCATAGCGCTCTGCAAACCCATTCCATGAATATTTCTGTAGCGGGTTGTACGCTCGGCCCGGTCTGCGTCCTTCAGGCCTCTGTCTTTCCATGAAGGTCACCACCAGCTTCCCTGTAGCAGCCCGAGCAGACGTCACCGAGTTCATTTGAAGCTTCTGGTTTCAAACACTTCCCCATAGAAAAGATCTCATAATGGGATACTTATAGATCCGAATGTTAACATTTCTTGTATGAGATTTGGGGTGGCTTTGAAAAACTGGTATAACTAAAACTAATAGCATTGTGCACACACGGAGGTTAAAACAGATTGTATTGTAAATGTAACTGTTCCTTCACTGTCCAATCAGTATTTAGCAAGGGAAGCAGCCTTTCAAAGTGACAGAGAAGTTGTATGGAGAGCTGTCCAGATGAAATCTATATATGTAAGGACCTGCCTAATACAATAAGAACAATGTTACGGCTGCCCCTCTGATGTAAAAGGTTTAAAGGAAGATCAACATTGGCTCCATATTTCACTTCCAGGGCACTGCCAATAACTCTAACTTTCACCCAAAACTTCCCTCCTGGTGCTTAATGAATTTATTTAGTGATTTTTGCTGTGCTGATCTCATTCATTGATCATTATTATAAAGATTGTATGAACTCTCCAGGCTGATCGGCAGTGTGCCGTCATATTGGAATGTATTTATTAAAAGAATCTGGATAGGAACTCCGACCATGGAGTTCCAGGTGTAAATAATGACACGTGCCAGAAAACTGGTTTATTATTGTCAGATATAAAAAGTATTGGAAAATTCCAGCAGAGGAATGCAGACTGAGCAGAATATCTGTGGCTGCAAAGCTTACACTTTATTTGGAGACTTTGCAGTGGTTTGCACTGATTGACACCTAAAATACCTTTCCAGGTGATCAGGGAAACTTCTTAAACATTACATGAAGTTCCATTCTCATAGGATACTTGTAGTGCACCAGGGCCCCTCTGGCTTAGGTTACTCCTGAAGAGTCAGGGCCCTCCCCGGGCTATGTTGGTGTTATTTTTGCTGTTTTTAGTTATTCGCCTGAGCACACAAGCGAGTGTCACCTGTAAGAGAGATTTTAGTGACAGCTGTGGAGGTTTCCAGCAGCTGCTGCAGATCCCCACACACGCTGTGTGGTATTCCCTGGGTCAGTGATCCCCCCGGCTCCTTTTAGCTGGACGCCCCACCCGGCACTTTTCAGTAACCACCCGGCTGTTTTTGGGTGGTTACTGAAAAGTTGGGTGACAATACAGGGCCGCCACCTGCTTACAGCTTCCTCCCACCCCGCTGGGTAGAATACTCTGATTTTTTCCTGGGTATCTGTGCACTGCAGAAAAAAAAACTATCTTTTTATTGAAGGCAAGACAATATACCACAAACAGAGTAAAAAAAACATTACAGGCAAGATATACCATACAATCAGTTACAAAAAAAAACAAAACAGGATTTAATAGGCCACAAGAAACCGAGCGTGAATAGCATAAAGCTTCCTGCATCCAAAAGAAAATGAACAGATGCATTCTGCTTTTTTGCAGTTACCCTTTGGGGCCCTTTTATCCAAACCAAAGGGCCCATGGCATCCTGCTTTTCTTATGGAACTTCCCTTGCTGGGGGGAACATCAGCATGTACAATTTAAAATGCCCCATCCAGGACTAAAAACTTGGACATAGTAGGCTGTAGTTTTATTTCAGAAGTTTTGGCACTCACTATAGATTTAGGCATCGCACCAATCTGTTGTACTTTCCAGGTTTGTTGGATCACCCAGGTTCACTGATGAAAGTGTATCCTCTCCAGCCTTGGATAGCTTTAATAAATCAGGGCCAGTGACTGCTTTGTTCTTTGCTGTAAATGGGGAATGATGAGAATCGCGTTCTTCATTCCTTGCAATGCAGCCACATTTGGAATGCGTTTAATCCGGATTAGCGGGTCAGAGTTTCCAAAAGAAGCAGAGCTGCTGATGTTTGCCTTTCTCATGTAAACATGGAGATTGTTTTCTTGCAGATTTTATCAATTACAAAAAATGAACGTTGGAATACACCGACAATGCATGAATACAGCCAAATGTAAAAATTCCCATTGGAATAGACTTTGGTCTCCAGAGTCTGCACTGTAGATGGCAGAGGAGCTTATGCCAACGTATAAATATGGCAGAATATAATGATGCCCATGGATGGTATAGGACAGTCTGCAGATCCAGAAAGAATAGGTAATCATCAGGTGACTGAGACACCATTGGCCAAGGCTGATTCCGGGCTATAGTGCCCGACCAAAACTTTCCACAGATTCCAGTTTTCATGCCAACCTGACATTATAGGCGTTTGCCAGGTCGTCCCTACTTTGCTCTGTGGGTAGAACAGGTGGAGACTGAAGACTGTAATGGTTACCTAGAAGATAGAAATCCCTGAAAAGTTTCTAATTCCCTCCTATTGTGTGATACTTCCCCCACCTCCTAGATTGTAAGCTCTTTGGGTCAGGGTCCTCTCTTCCTCTTGTGTCACTGTCTGTATCTGTCTATCATTTGTCTTCAACCCTTATTTATTGTACAGCGCTGCATAATATGTTGGTGCTATATTAATAAAGTAATTATTATTACTAAACAGTATGTCCAATCCGCCCTTTACCGGCCCTATGGCTTCTTCATTTGATATTTCCCCTTTTAAAAGCAATGGGAGAGTTTCAGGAATGTGTCTGGGCTCAAATATATGAAGATTGGCAGCTTGGTGCTATACACCTTTCCAATAAAGTGTTTGAGTCATTGTTTTCAAAGATATAAATTAGCCCGGCCTTCATTAAAATGGAGCACCTACAAACTGCATCTGATCAGCATGCGATATATAAATGATGGGCTTTGCACCTTTTATCATATATTGTTCATAGTATTTTCTGTCTGATTGTGCTGCAGCACTCATTGTTTGTTATTGTAAAATAAAAGTGCTGTTCACACTGTTGGCGCAATATAATGGTTTCCAGGTAAAGCCCAACAATATAAAGCAATGACCTAATAACAGTATAAGACCGTACAGGATCCAGCAGGATGAATGTTAGGGATTTAAGAACTCACTGTATACCAATTGCTTATAAATAAACCTTGGTGGCATGGAGGCCATCTAAATTTTGCAGGCTCCTTTGCCTGGGGTACATGGACACCCCCGAATCTGGCTGCAAATAGTGATCCCCCCAGTCCCTCTTTGCTGGGGGCACCACCCAGCACATTTTAGCAATAACCCCGCTATTTTTGGGTGTTTACTGAAGAGTTGGGTCACAATACCGGGGCTGCCACCCACCTACAGCTTCTTCCCACCCAGCCTAAAACATTTCTGGGTTGAGCACTGTAGAACTGATAGGCTGATATGATTATGAGGACTTTTGTTCCTCCTTATGATGCTCATAGCGCACAGTTGAGATCTGCGATTCTATTGGCTGATTTCTTTAACAGATTTATCTTTTTTTTTTTTTCCTACCAGGTTCTGGTAATCGGTCTCCCACAAGGACAGAAACATGTTTCATTTAAGGACTTGTGCTGCTAAGCTTAGGCCTTTAACGGCCTCTCAGACTGTACGGTCACTTTCACACAGAAAGCCTGTGACCCCAAGGACGTTTCAGCAAATCAGGTGTCTCAGCACACCTGTCACCTCAGAGCCTTTTCTCAATGGGACTAGTTCTAACTATGTGGAGGAAATGTATTATGCATGGCTGGAGAACCCCAAGAGTGTGCATAAGGTAAGCAGGGAACCCGAGGGGTCACTACTCTACTCGTAGAATCAGCAATTTCCTGGTGAAAGGAAAGCACTCGTGATGAATGCCTAAAGATTGGACCCTGGAGGAAGAGGCTATTAATATGCTTTTGTTTGGCTTATTTTCTGCATTGAAGAATTCCTAATGGATACAGACGCAGCAGAAGCTCTGGATATCATTTATGGATCAGTGTGGTCATGCCATGGTCATCGGGGGTTTATAGGATTTCATCCTTCTGGTCAAAATCCTTTAGGAACTCCTTGTGTTATAACCTCTCATGCTAATAACCTTATGTGTGGCTGGTGGTGAATAGGAACAGCAGGAAAGCACCAGGCCTATGGCATGTCTATGGCATTGCTGCAGAGATATTTCATACCAGATAAGATCCCTGTTCATGCCGCTGGAACAAGATCAATAATGGTGTGATTCTAAAGCGGGGAAGGAAAAGTGGAGGTGCTGCCTGCAGTAGCAAATATCGTCTCTGTTGCTGTGGGAATGCCTCCACTTTTCTTTCCAAAAACTAAAGTTGGTTTCTGAAATGAACCCTTTTATGACTATTTGCCCATCGTTGTGCTGTAACATCAGTGTTCAACCCAGACATTAGGCAAGGTGGGTGGCAGCCCTGGTATGTGAGCCAACCCTTCAGTAACCACCCAAAAACAGCCGGGTGCTTACAGAAAAGTCCCAGGTGGTACACCCAGTTAAATAAGACGGGAGATCACTACACATGTTAAATCATTGGGGCGGCAGGGGGTGCATCGGTAAAGGGGCTCTTTTTATGATGGATATACGCTTCATTATTATCACCTATTTACACATGCAAATGCAGTGTTTTAGCCAGGCGCACCACCCGGCAATCTTCAGTAACCACCTGGCTCTTTTAGGGTGGTTAATGATGACTTGGGTCATAATACTGAGACTGCCGTCCACCTACATTTTCAATCCACTCGGCTTAAAGAAAATGCCTGGGTTGAACACGGCAAATATGTATGTATAAGGATTCACACAGGAACGGGGCACTGTGGTCACAACTTTAATACAGCTGCCACCAATCGCATTGTCGTTGCATTGCACTGGTAGAGCCATTTGTTCTGATAGGGGGTTGAATAGATAACCAACTGCTGCAAACAGCAACTCTGAACAAATTAATCTACCATAGAGTCTTTCATAGCTCCTTATAATCACAGTATTTTTATAGTGCCGACATATTACATAGCGCTGTACAAAGTCCATAGTCATGTGACTAGCTGTCCCTCAAAGGAGCTCACAATCTAATGTCCCCCCATAGTCATATGTCATTATCACAGTCTAAGGTCAATTTTGGGGGGAAGCCAGTTAACCTAACTGCATGTTTTTAGAATGTGAGAAGAAACCGGAGGAAACCCACACAAACACAGGGAGAACCTGCAAACTCCATGCAGATAGAGTCCTGGCTTAGATTCCAACCTGGGATAGGCCGGAGTGCTAACCACTGAGCCACCGTGCTCAGCTCAATATTGAAATGCTGCAATTTGTTAATGTGGAAAGCTGCACAGGATAGTTGTAGGTCAGTGCCTGAACACCATTCCTAGGAAGACATTCTCCAGTGTTAATCTTTGCTTTTTTCTTTTTGGGTGGGGTGGGGGGGTAAGGGTTGCAGAGTTGTCTTTGTTTATGATCACAAGTGCTGCGTCAGCCCTATCCCTGAACCGATTCCTAGAGGTAATTAGTATTTCCAAGTAGAGGTGGCCTGACATTTTCCATGTCTCGGGCCTGCCTGATGACACACGGTGTTCCATGACCTTTCAGAGGGCAAATATAAGGTATTGGCCGTCCCTGGCTGTTCATTGGGAACATAATCTTCTAAAGGCAAAGGTTGCCATTGTGCAGTGCGACATGTGGAGTCATACCGGCTTTATCTACAATGTTCCTGCTATCGTCTATAGGAATGTAGGGAACTGGTAAAAACAAGCTGAGACCTGGTAATGTCAGTGTGGCTGCAGACTTTATTTCTTTCTAAATTATAATTTTTTCTAATTATCTTTTGTAAAGAAAATATATATATTGCAGTATTCCCCCGTAAAAAATTTTTAAGCTTGGCGGAAGAAGCTGTAGGCGGATGGCAGCCTCTGTATTGTGACCCAACTTTTCAGTAACTTCAGTAACAATAATCAAAAACAGCCGGGTGGTTACTGAAAAGTGCGGGGTGGTACGCCCAGCTAAAAGGGGCCAGGGGGAAATATTCATTATTTGACAATAGTAACAGTCAATATATTGCAATAGTAATGGGGTTTACATACCAGCCGGGGGGAACAATATAGGCGGTTGGTAATAATGACCTTGGCTTGCTCAGGCCATTGCTTTCTTAGTAATAAATGGTTGAGTTAGATGGGAATGATGTTCTGAAAAGATTGGGACTAATTTGAAGGGGCTAATTGAACATTTAAATGTATTCCCCAATAGCCGAAAACATAAATCTACTTTGTGTGCACCAAATGATTCAGTTATTACCATGTAAAGGTAGAAGTGATCTTATCGTTGGGCTATGCAGAGTGAAGCTGAGGGAGGGACCAAGCAGATTCACCCACCACAGATTTAGGACCAGTGAATAGGAGGAGAGAGTAGCAGAGACCAGTCTGTATTACAAGAAGTTCCTGGAAAGGTTTTTATTCTGGATTGCACAGATTTGAAAACAATACACAAAGCACTGCAACTAGTGATCATGGCTCCCATGTTTGGTTATCTCGGAGTTCATCTTTAATGAGACCAGACCTGAGAAGTCTTGGAGGAGTTCATAGGGTAAAGCTGAGTGATTCCAGTGAATTTTATTCTCTGGTCATTTGCAAGTCGGTGAATTGATTACACAGGAAAAGTGGAGGAAGATACAGGCAAGACTTCCTGCAGCAATTTTTGTGGATTGGCGGTGTATGGAGACCACATAGCTGGCCATTGTAGTTGGGTGCAGCAAATCAGGGAAAGCCAATGTCATCTCCTGGTTGGAGGACATCAAAAGCCTGAATGCCCCTGGCTCATCCCCAAGGCATGACATCCCAGTGGGGCCCAGTGATGATATCCCAGGTTCCAAGATAAGATAAACAGGTTAAAGATTTCATCACTATGTTAATGAGGGCGGAAGGCAAAGTAGAGGATTAAAGCTCAGCTTTAAAGTTAGAGGAGCATTGCATGCAGATCTTTATTTTCAGGTTTCTGGAACAGAGCTGCATGCTGATTGGCTGAGCGCGTCCCCGGTGGTGTAGTAATTTTGCTCATGGTTCTGAACATTCTGCTTCTCCATTGGCCACCCAGTGATGGCTGCCTTCCTGCTGGCGGGATCAGCACAGAGGGTTAGAAGTCGCTGTGTACAGGCCGGTTCTTGCTGGAATAAATAGCACGTCATCGGCAGCTGGCAGAGATCCAGTCTGAGCAGGGAAAGCCACTTTCACCAGGGTTGGGTCATTAGTTGTAACATGCAGCTGTTAACCATTTACTTATTCAGTTGTTGCAGCCCCCCCCCCCCCCCCAATCAACTCCTAATCACCCCAAAATCCATTGTGAGTGCTGTTTGGTTCGGTTCTGTCCCGTCAGGGTGTCCATGCTGCACCTTGGTGGGTGAATCTTTGCAGTGGAAGACATTTTAGGAAATCACTCCGGCTCTGTGTTTTTTGTATTAACGGGTTGAGAAGCAGCTGCAGCAATCAATTGGACTTCAATATCAGAAACCAGAAATCTGGGAGCACAGCTGACTGCTGGGTAATTTAATGTACAGCGCTGCGTAATATGTTGGTGCTATAAAAATCCTGTTCAATAAAATTAAAGAGATTATTTGCATAACTCCGCCCACCAGCCTTAACTAAAGAAACAATGTATCAGTTTGTAATGGGAATTCATACTTTGTATCTATTGGATGTCAGTGTCTGAAGGTCACACGCAGGTCGGCTGCTGTTTGTGTTCCTACGTTCATTGCCTGCAGGTATTGCGTTATCTGTGACGTTGTCGCATGGAGTGACGGTCACATGACCTCGGCACATGTGTTTGCTATAGTGTGCATACGTGTGACTGAGTATCCTCTTGGTATGGATAATGCTGAGTATTCTTGTGTTCTATTCAGGAAGATTCATCACCCCCCATAGATAAGACATGAAAGCACTGTGCATTGTATCAGTCTCTGTGTCTGTTTCCTCTTCTGATCCTGCCAGTAACACACTTCCTGTTCTAGGGTGACAACTGTTACTAAACATTTTGCAATGAGTAGAAGTGTTGTCACAATGGGACAGAAAGTGTTAGGACTGCAGAACGCAGTCTTTTACCTTTTCTCCATTCAATGGAATTGCGCAGTAGGTCACAGAGGAGACCTGGCTTTTCTGGCAGGATCAAAATACAAAAAGGCATTGAATAATATTATTTGGATACCGGTGCTCAAATTGTTATTAATGATAATATTAATAAACAGGATTTATATGGAGCCAACATTTTACGCAGCACTGTACATTAAATAGGGGTTGTAAATGACAGACAGATACAGACAGTGACACAGGAGGAGGAGAGGACCCTGCCCCGAAGAGCTTACAATCTAAGAGGAGGGAAAAGTATCATACAATAGGAGGGGGAAGGCTGTGTATGGGGCAGATAGGTGGGTAGGTAGGTGGGAAGGCTGTGTTTGGGGCAGATAGGTGGGAAGTCTGTGTTTGGGGCAGATAGGTGGGTAGGTAGTTGGGAAGGATGGATAGATCAGCCTGCAGCACATTGACATTTACATTCCCTATAACAGGTGTATCTTCAGGTGTTGTCCTTCTGTAAATTGTCATTGAGATTCTATTGGTGGGTTGGCTGCAGTCATGGAAAGTTGGGTGGGGAGAAGGAACAGGAAATCACAAGCAGCATGGTTTCGGCAAGGACATCGTGTCCCCAGTGTGTTGGTGTCACTTGGCAACCCCACGCAGAGTCACAATAGAAGTGGAAGTGGTTGTGTAACCCTTTATATGTGCTGCCCCGTCACATGTATGTTGTGTTGTCTGGAATGGTCTCCTCGTCCTATCCGGCTTGCTCCTACTTTCTGCTCATTCAAAAGAGCCCTCAAAACCCATTTTTTCAAATTTGCCTACCCGGCTTCTTCTGTCTTTTGAAACCGTCACTTCTGCCCTCCTTTCCATATCCCCCTCCTATTGTGTGATACTTCCCCCACCTACTAGATTGTAAGCTCTTCGGGGCAGGGTCCTCTCCTCTTCCTGTGTCACTGTCTGTCATTTGCAACCCCTATCTAATGTACAGCGCTGCGTAATATGTTGGCGCTATATAAATCCTGTTTAATAATAATAATGTTGTGCTTGCTCCCTGGGAATTATCTGGTTAATATATAATGTAATGACTCTGATTACACTGACTGTAATTACATTCCTATTACGTCTGAAGGTTTCACCCCTCAGATCCTCCCCTTCGCTTTCTCGTGACTTAACCAGGATTCTTAAAATAGTCCGCACTTGGCGGAGGGAGTTTGGCTTTACTCGCCCTCTGCTCTTTAATGTCACATTGTAATCTGGATGGACCGGCTGTCAGAAGGTTCCTGAGCCAACATGTGGATAATGGAAGCCCTAAGATCCCCAAACATGTCTGATATTTACTTTTCTTGCAGTTACTGAACAGTTCGTTTTCAGGAATAACTGCAGTGTAATGTACGGGGTGCACCACAAATACCTTCTGACCTGTGCAGGCTGCAATCTGTATGGAAAATGTATTGAAGTGAGAAATAGTTTAGAAAGCTGATGGCATGAGAATATCCTATAGAAATGTCTCTACCCATAGACGATAATGCTGCAACCCCCAAAGCTCAGCACACGCAGCATTCACATCTATGGCAGCTGCAGCTGTGCCTGGGAAGGGGGGGGTGTAATGGGAAGGAAATGGTTAATTAGGCCTGAATAGGATTAACATGGATTGTTATTAGTAATAATACAACATGTCAGGCTTGTGATGCCATTTGCAGTATTTCATTAAAATATCTAAATGTGGATAACATGGTATTAAATTCCTCAGGGACACTTGCAGACTCGTTGCACGCTGATTGGCTGTGTGAGCATGTGATCACATTTACCAATCAGAGTCCCATCTGGAGCGAACACAAGGGTGTGCAATTTCATGCAATGAGAGTAGACTACAGTGTAAAGAACCCCTTGATATGACTTCTTGTTGGGTTGCTACACAACAGCTAAAAGGAAAAACAAAAGCCTGCAGTGAGATTGTTTGCTTTGTAATCCAATGTAGAAGGAAGGAGTTCAGTCTGACTTATATGTTCCAATATGTGACCGCCGCATGTACCACCAGCAGCTGCACAGAAGGAGCCTGGCCCTGGAAGCAGTGGTCTCTGTACAGAGATGCTCCCCTGCTAAGTCAGACTTATTGCTCTAAAATCTGCAAGACTTCTGGTAGGGTGAATATATACCCTCTGCAGAGAGACTTCTGCTTTCCTGAACAGAGCACAGCTCCCAATCAGTGGTATGCTGGCCAGGTTTTTCAGGTTTTTCCACATTGTGACTTCTAAATAAGAAAACAAATTGTTGGACTCGTCACGTAATATGTTTTGCTGCGCCTGTAATTTATTTACATTCCATCCTGAAAGTTGCTTTAGAGATGAACAACTTTTGATTTGCCAAAAAATACCCCTTAACTGTATGGGGTAAATGCTGGTTTATGCCTAGGGGTCAGGTGAGGGGGGACTTTTCCTGCTGTATCTCTAGTGCCTCCAGTGGCCAGTGCAGCCCCTCTGACCTCTGGGGTGTGGACGGACTCTCTGTACTCTCCAATTACAATGCTGAAATATTGGCTCTTCAATATAGGGGTGGTGATGCCGGTTCCTCCGGCCGCAGCCTATGAATGAGGCTGTGAAATGATCCTGTGGATGGGGGAATCTACGTAGATCTATAGATCCCCCTCCCCTTCCCCAGGCATAAATGACCATTTAACCCTTACAGTACAGGGGAAGCCCCACGGCAAGGAATTGAGATGCCAGCGATGTTCTTCAGGTTTTCTGTAGCAATACAAAGCCATCTCGGGTGGAGTTGTTTTGTCATTTGTTTTGCTTTTATTAGATGACTTTGGGAGGCGACTTCAGATATTCTAGAACTTTACGTTCCCAAAAACAACAGGAAATTGTAATTTGCTGACTTGCTCGCCCGCAAAGAAATGCCTGGGCAAAAGTCTAAACTCTTCCTGCTGAAAAGACAGAAATGAGAGAGACCCAATATATCCGGTGACAGCAGGCGGTATAAAGGATCTCCTCATTCACTCCTCATTCACTTCAGCCAATAATTCTATTAGAACATAACCAGCATTGTCCCAGCCAAAGCTGCTCAAACCTACAAGCCCCCCTCCCATCCCCCTGCCCACTGTCGTTCTCCCCCTACTATATTATATACCCATAGGACATTTTTTATACCCACAGGACATAGTATATACCCACAGGACATAATATAAACCCACAGGACATAATATATACCCACAGGACATAATATAAACCCACAGGACATATTATATATCCATAGGACATTATATACTCATAGGACAAATTGCAAAGTAGCCAATGACTGTTGGTGTGATTGCACCCTCAAAATTCTTTAATTTAATCAGCTCAAAACTGCCCTAAGGCACTGCAAATACTTTGTTGTAGCTCGCTGTTTATATAGCTGATACAAAATGAAGATTGCCATAGCATTACATTGCAGTAAAATGTGCCATGACAAGGACACCCTACAGTTTTGTGAAAAAAGGCAATAATTGTATATATGTATTTATTAATGATATATAATAATAAATGTCAATGGGATTGCTATAATATGTCAGTAGTGGGATTAGGGATGTCAAAACACTTGTAGAAAGCTTTCTTATATAAACATTGACAAATAATAAATTGAAAACTTATATAGAAAATAATAATAATTTATAGGTAGCCCAAACCCTACTTTGGGTTTGATACCGGAATGCACTCGTGCAGGTAATTGAGGTAACAAACCTTGGAACTGATATTTTCGTTGCCCGGATATAATCTCTAATATTTGCACAAAAACCAAAGATTTCTGGGAAACCGATGTTTCGGGGCCAGTCATCAGGGAAATATGAAACTGATAGAATATTCGCCCAATAATATCTCCTGACCCAGCAGATGATGGGATTTCCTTTATTGCTAATATAGAAAATGAAAGTCTTTGCCAGCAAACATCTAACTTCCAGTGTATGGGCCCCCGGGACACTTTGTATTGTACATTCCTACGCTGTATGACCGCATGAAATCCCCGCGTATGGGAAGCCCATGATTTGTGAATTCACCCAGAGCAAAAACACAGAAAATCATTCAGCCGCTCATACAACTTATATACACTTATACTTATGAAAGCACATTGGCTGAGTGCTCAATACAACAAATCCTTCACATTCCAATATTTTACATTGATCCATCAGCTGACATTTTTCAAGGTTTTCTTTTATTCACTTTTAGATCTTTTACTACATTTAGGCTTAGTCTACAAAAACGTGTTCCCCAGCGTTTAATCTGAGGCTTTAAAAGCCCATATTTGAAATTCCCATGGACTAATCTACACCAGGACGTTTACATGTCTTTGTTTTATTGATTAGGTGATTATTTGTTCCTGTCCTGTGCCCCCCATCTTTCTTATGCTGACTTACTCTTGTCTGTGCTTTTTGTTTTTTTGCAGTCTTGGGACATCTTCTTCCGGAATGCCAATGCCGGTGCTGAACCTGGAACCGCTTACCAGAGCCCCCCACCACTTGGTACCGACCTGTCTGCACTGACCCAGGCACAATCATTAGTTAAGGGTCAACCAAATATCGAAAAGCTAGTGGAAGATCACCTGGCTGTGCAGTCCCTCATCCGTGCTTACCAGGTACGTCTCCAGCTCCATCATGGCTCTTGCAGACATGAAATTTGTTACATATATTTGGGATAATCATGTGACTTCAGAGGTCACCCCCAAATGTTTCCTTACCATAAGAGTAATGTAAATGATAACTCCTTACCTTTGTCCTATATGAATCGCACATACAGTGTACAACCTAGAAATGTTTTTAGCTGCGTTGGAAGAACCTGTAGGTAGGTGACCAAAACCACCCATAAAGTGCCAGGTGGTGCACCCAGCTAAAAAGGGCTTGCACACATTGTGCTCCACACAGTGGGCCTGACATATTAAAGCTCTGCAAGGCTGGAGAGGATACACTTTCATCTGTGAAACTGGGTGATCCAGCAAACCTGGAATAGATTTCTTCAAAGTCAGTTGCTATTTGCTAGCAAATGTTTTGAATCCTGAACCAGATCCATTTTAGGTTTGCTGGATCAGCCAGCTTCACTGATGAAAGTGTATTCTCTCCAGCCTTGCAGAGCTTTAATAAATCAGGTCTATTCCACACGCTGTGCTGCTCAATTACTTTAGTTTAAAAAAAACTGAGTCTCCATGAAAACTAGTAAGGCATCGGCTATATCTCTGCATCATCCTTCAGATGTTATAAGGGATGGGCAGGTCATAGGAAGGTTCACACGGGGGCTTCCCTCTTCCAGCAGTTTGCGATCTCCAGTGATTACATGACTGACTTGCAAGATCCTTATTTCTTGCTGCTGGCATTGAATCTGTTGTATAAAACAGATTCCTTGTTTCTTCACTAACAAGAACAGCACAATGTTTTGTTGGCCCAGTCCTATAATCATAGCACAAGGAAAGAGACAGCACAGAGAAGGTAGATTCAATGGTTGTCTGAAATATACTAAAATAGTGTGTTTAAAATGATTTTTTTTACAAGATTGATTTTCCAAATTGTTTCAGTTTTTGGTTGATTCTGGCTAAATAAATCTCACATCAGCTACCTTTGCTCATATAAATGTATTATACGGACCAGGGCTCTGAACAAGGGGAGATTCTAGTTAATATGGACCTCTCAAGTTTGCCTGAATAATTTCCGGACCTGCTAATATAGAGAGCATTTTTGGAAGTCAGTACCCAGCAGTAAAAAAAAGAAGGGTATAAAGTTTGGTGCTAAGATGCCCTGGTTTAGCTTTTAGCTAGATATTGTCCGCCCCTAAGTGGACTGCCATTAGTAGCACAAAACAATTCTGTATTTCAATATAATTTACAATATAATGCAAAATAACAGAACAGAGAAATACAGTTGTTTTAGGTGGACCCTGTCCCCATTTCTATGTGTCCTATTTCCTATTACAGATTCCCCCAAATAGAAATACCATTCACACAAAATGTTTTACATAAACATGTGACCTTAACCCTCATTCACCTCATGAGGCTGAAAGGTCTTACTACAAATGAGAGGATTCCTATCAATGAAATATATGAACGATTCTTAAGCATGATTTTTATGTAAGTCCTTAAATTATTGGTCTTATAGCCCGACACGTTTCACATTAATGGCTTCCTTAGCGGTAAGATGAGACCATGCAAGTGTTATACATATGTTATGAATATTGTGAGAGATGACGTTCACATATCAGGGATTTTAATGTCCTCATTTGATCCTTAGGCTACGTTCACACGTCACATGATTCTTGTCTGATAATCGTCTCGGGGGTGATATCGGACATGAATCTGGCGTGTGTACAGCGCTCGTCCTGGCGGATCCACAGATGAGGGATGATCATAATGAAAGTGAAGGGGGAGAGTGCAGAGCTTTCCGACAACAATTCCACGTGTGTACCCAGCCTTAGTATAGGAGCCTAGCAGTAAAAGGTCGTTGTTAATTTTCAATCACTTTGCCTGTGCTGTGATGTCATCTGCCTGCTGCATGTAGGAGGAAGCATTTCCCCAGTCTCCTCCCCCCTAATGATCAGGCTTTTGACCATTTAACCTCGAAGCAAATCACATGATGGGAGGCTGCCATAGGGATCAATATATACACGATGGTGTCATCTCAGTCCTGGAATAATGGTCTGGTCTAAAAAGAAAAGCAGCTGAATGCTTTGCCAGGGCCATGATTTCTATGAGAACATAAATACTTTAGGTGTTTCATGGTCCAATGTGACTGTTTAAACCCCCAGGGATCTACCAAAAACTGAAACCAAATCACTTCTGACCCATTAATTTTATAGACACGTAAGTACAGGAGGTTTATACTGCCAATGGTTTCATTATTATCAGGAAATTCCTTTTTATTTGCCCAGTTTCATTTTGTAGGGAGGGGGTGGGGCGGTGTCATTAACCAATTTGTGTCATTGCTTCCAGGTAAGGGGTCACAACGTTGCAAAACTTGACCCCCTCGGAATTAACACTGTTAATTTTGATGGCGCTCCAGTAATTGTCGGTCCTAAGAATGTCGGTGAGGATTTATATACTAAATTTGTAACTTTTTTTTTTTCTTCTCTGCTTTTCCTCCTTTTTTTCCTCCCTGTTTTTTTGTGTTTATTTTACGTGGTGCCACTTCTTTCCTTCTACCCTCCGGTTCTCCCTATTTTCTGCTTTGTTTTTCTCCATTCTTCCCTAACCTACCTGTTGTCCTTGCCCTGTCCTTGTCCTTGCCCTCCTTTCCTATGGCACCTCTCCTCTCTATAGATTCGTGGGCACCATGTTGCCCAGCTTGACCCACTTGGCATTTTGGATGCAGATCTGGATTCCTGTGTGCCAGCTGACATTATCACATCCTCAGACAAACTCGGTGAGGGCCCAGTAGCTCTGCTAGAATGGTCACTGCTTTTGCGCTTCCCTCTCACCCCTACCATGTATGTCTCCCCCCTCCGCTCAATAGGATGTAGGTGCAGAGTTTCCAACTAACAGCTGACTTTATTCAGGCCAGACGATATCTAGTAACATACTCCATGCGGCTTCTCCAGCTAGGGTCCTTCCGGGCTTCCCAGATGTAGTGATGAGTATTGAGCACCAAAAGCTAGAAGATTAGTTGTTGTGAGTACATTGCAGTATTGCACAAATACTTCCTTCATGCAGAAGTGGATCTAAATAAACCATTTGTATACAAATCATCAACCAATCAAACCAATAATTGGTTTATAAAATCCTAAATAAAGGGCAGCACCACTTTTGCAACAAATCTACTATTACCAGGTACAAAATGATATAAATCTACCTTGTGCATATTATATTTACCTGTTATTTCCACTTCTGCCTGTACAGGTTTTATTATATTTTATATATACACATATACAGTGTTCAACCCAGACCAGTGGGAAGAAATTGTAGGTGGGTGGCAGCCCCTGTATTGTGACCCAACTCAGGAAACAGCTGGGTTGTTGCTGAAAAGTGCTGGGCAGTGCGCCCAGCTAAAAGGGTCCGGGGAGAACACTGATATATAAACCAGGCCATGGCAATGCCTTAGGAGCCTGTACAGATGTGACTTAACAACATGGAGGATGATTTGCTGGGTTTTTGGCATCCATTCTTCCATTTATCATTCCTGACCTTTAGAAAACTGAAGCTGTTAGTTGGGCTCTGGGTGTAGATTGGACAATAGCGTTACTAGACTGCAAAGCTCACGCCGCTCTCACGCCAAAACTTCTAACGTAGATTAGTGCACTGAGTAACCACCACTAACCGCAAGTAATGGGCATGTTGTGGGTGTGTGCCGGGTACAGACTGGGCGCTTGTCTGTCTGCTATGGGAGTAGAGCATGTGGTGTGTGGGCATGAGGACGAAATCTGTTTGTATTGATGTGTCTGAAATACCAATAATCTGTGATTTTACCTTTTTGAAGTTTGCAGGATTTGGTAAGAGCGCAATCAATGAAATTGTACTTTTTTGATTTGTACCACTAGAGATCATAGATTTCCACTTGTAGCTGCTGAGCATATTAATGATTAACGATTGAATCTGTGGGTCAACCTGAATCTTCGGAACGTTTCCAAATCTGTCACAGGGCTGCTCAACTCCAGCACTGAAGGGCCACCTTTAGTAGACATGGGCAATCATTTGATTTATTCGATTGCAACAAATATTGCGGCCCTGCAGGACTGAGTTGGTAGAGATACCAGAAGGCACATTATTGCATATGTATGTTCATATCCTACAGCTATGCATGTTAACAAACTGCAGGATCCTGCAGCTCTTTCCTTGTATAAATCAATCTGATTGGTTGGTTTTAACTCACCGTTATCCTCCGTAATCACTTCCGCTACACAGACCAAAGAATTGTCATACAATCTGTGGAAATCGCAGGTATCCAATTATGAAAGTCTGATTCTCTGAGCGAGCTTTGGTTAGCCAGGTAGGGAATGAGAGAGCAGCCCATATCCTTGTATATATTTCATTATTATTATTATTATTATTATTGGAGAATGCAGAACAAACCCCAGCAAAGTGGCAAACTTTTGTTTATCACTTGAGGGGTATTTGTGTTAATTCTCTGATGTATAACAATGTGCAGTTAAGTATCTTAAAAATCAAAAGCTGTGAACAGCATATATAGAAAACCTGATCTTGTTCATTCATTCTGGTACATGGTGGCGAGAAGAGAGCAGACTTTTTTTTTTTTTACCAGGCTTCCTCCAGAGTTACAAGGTGATCTTGTCTCTAAAATAATTAAATTAATTTAATTAATATAATATGTACAACAATGGTCTCTCTGCAGAGAACACAGAATACTGGCCCACCATGCCCCATGCATCACCAATCTGTGCAGTACGAAAGACAAACCTCTGCAGAACCGGACACACCCGGGTGTATGCGCTCACATTCGGGTGTATGGGATCACATCTGGGTGTATGGGATCACATCCGGGTGTATGGGATCACACCCGGGTATATGGGATCACACCCGGGTATATGGGATCACATTCGGTTGTATGGGATCACAAGGCTTTCTTGCCGCCCACTCACTATGGGTCACACATGAGGACAGAGATTTAATCTATGACTTCCATGCAGGGAGCTCTTTATTGTAGTTTTACATCAGGTTTAGGAAAGTAAAATATTGGGAACTGAAAAACTTGGGAGTTATAGCACCAACTGCTGCAGTCTTTTCAGAACACCCCATACTGTGTGTAATTCACATTGTGTATTTTCTACTTTAAATGACCCAGTCAGCAATAAAATGATAAGACAAGACGCTGAGATTTGCAAAGCTAAGGTTACGTACACACGTCAGATGATTCTTGTCCGATATCAGTGAGGACATTATCGGACGAGAGTCTGGCTTGTGTACAGCGCTTGTCGTCTGTCCCGGCTAATCCACGGACAGCAAATGATCGTAATAAAATTGAAGAGGAGAGAGCACAGTGGGGTGCGACTCTGTTGTTCTCCCCTCTCTATAGAGCAGAATGGTGCTGTATGTACAGAGCTCGCTCATGCGTTGTGCAGTTTTATGTTGTCGGAAGAATTGTGAAAGATTCTTTCCAACAGCAATTATTGCATGTGTGTACCCAGACTTAGACGCACAGCTTCAATAAAAAAACTTTAGTTTAATTTGGAAAGGTTGGAGTATTCCCAATGGTTAGATTAGTGAAAAGTATGACCTTGTGGGCGTCAGTCCAAAGGGGGGGGGGGCTTACAGTGGAATTAAAAAAAATGTACTACAAGGGACATCAGATGGGGTGAGTATTAGTTTCTAGGGGATTACGTATGAAAATTGTAAATTGCCCAAAGTTATGCTTTGAAGTTGCTCAGCCTCCATTAGAAGAGAATACATTTTATAACGGTAAATAGTAATATTGTTGGGATTCAGGTCACAAATCACGATCACATAAAGTTAGATTTTCGGGAGTAAGTTACTGAATTTACAAAGCTGATATAGGGGAGTTTATTACTAATAATCTCCATATTGTACACAATATTCATCACTTGTCTAGTTGTTTCCTATAGTTTTCCATGTTATCTAAGATGTACTTTTATAAGTGTGCATAAATTCTGTGTATGTAGAACCATTCATTGGGAAAATTGCAATATAAAAATAGTGTACTGTATATAATGCACATTTTAGGCCATAAACGTTCAGTGGTTGCAATGTTCAGGTGCAATAAATCTTCAGGACATCAAACCAGCGCTCCTGTTATTAGCAGTATTATCCAATAAGGATCTTTAAGGGTGCATTCACAGCATCCCCGTCTCTTATGGTGCGTTGGTGTGAATGGGCCCCAAGAGAGCACAACCTGCACCTATAGTGCCTTATCCTAGCTGGCTGTATCACGGAGGTGACCCTGTGCCCCTTCTACCCCATTGGCAAACAAAACTCAGCCAGCGAGAGAGCAACGCCATTGGAGCAGGTGAGTCCTCTCTTAGCAGTCCCATTGTTGGTTCCATTTATTGTGGAATTGTTTCATTACAATCTGCTTGTCTCCTCTTGTTTCTTCTCTGCATCTATCTATATATGTGTTGTGTGAGTGCTATTTTCTTTGTTTATTTAATTTTAATGAGTGTGAAAGGTTGATATATTGCCAGCCAATAGGCTGAACGCATTGTGCACCGCAGATCTCTGTGTTTCAGAGGCGATTTCATCACAGTTTGCATATTGCAGGAGGGATCTCATGGCCGCTTGCAAGAAGCTATTATGTGCTTGAGTGCTTTGACTTCCCTCCAGATTATGTTGCAGACATGGTTTGCAGCCTGTATGATCCCCCCTGTTTTTTGCTGTTCACATTTAATATTTAAAGATTCCTCTCTGTTTTCCCTATGCTGCGCTCTTCCTTCTTTTTAACCTTAACCCCCTTTGTGCTGCCTTCCCAACTCCCACCCGAAACAGACCTGCCAGCATTCCTGGATCGGCTTCGAGTGCTCACTGTGGGAGGTATGGAAAAAAAACCTTTATAATTGCCCTCCCTCCCTTCCTTTTCTACCCTGTCCACCCCCAGAAACATGTCGCCCCCTTCAGGTAGAATGGGTGTAAGTGTTCTGTGACCGATCTATAACCTGTTGTCTACATATGATGGGACTGGTAACGGGTCGGTACCGAATGTGCTGCCTGTAATGGTATTTGTAGTTCATTGAAGGCCTATGTGCCACTCTTGCAGCCATTGTATTGGGATTCTCACCTAGGCTATAGGTGACAGGTAACTGAGGTTTGTATGTTTGCAGCTTCAGGAATCATATGGATACGCCGTCTTTCCTTATAAGGAAATTATTATTATGTAAATAATTTATAATGTATGCAGCATGAATTTTACAGAGTCGTCTAACTAAAAATTGGGGTAAAGGCACAGAAAAGTAAAGTAATATAAATGCTTCTATGTTTCTTCCCAAGGTTTATTTAACGGGACTTTTCAGGTACCTTTAACACATTCTATATTAAAAATACAAACATTTATTTTGGGCTGTATGATAACCTGTAGTAATGAAATTGAAAGTTTGTTTACCCGAAGAAGCCTTATGGCGAAATGCGCTAAGGACAGAAACGTAAATTCAACTTTACTTTAATCGAATGAAGAATTGTATAATGGATCTCAAAGAAAAATCATTTTTTACGTGCAATGGAATAAATAATTTTTTGTATTTTTATTATAGAATGTGTTAAAGATACTTGGAAAGTCCAGTTAAATAAACCTTAGGGAGAAACATAGAAAATATATATTAGGGATGTGGTACTACTGATTACTCTCTACCCTAATGTATAGATAATATAAATGCTCACTTGCAAAAAGTTAAATGAATAATCATAGACTTGGTGCTAATTTGTTACAGTATTGACAGAAAAGTGTCAGCTCTGTAGCACAGCCCCTCCCCCATTGAACATTATAGCTCTCCCCTGTTCTAGAAGTGCCCGATAAAAGTCTGTGCTGGCCCAGTTCCTCCTACTTTGGATTGAAGGGGAATATTGTAATTCCATGGACAACCATTGTTTCTACATAAATGGGCCTGATTTAGTAAAGCTCTCCAAGGCGGGAGAGGATACACTTTTATCAGTGAATCTGGGTAATCCAGCAAACCTGGAATGAATTTCTTCAAAGTCATTTGCTAATTGTTAGCAAATGTTTACAATCCTGGCCCAGATCCTTTGCATGTTTGCTGGATCACCCAGCTTCACTGATGAGTAAGCCTCGGAGAGCTTTAATAAATCGGGTCAAACCTGTGATGAATGTTGCCCCATAACAGAGATACAGGATTTGCTGCTGAGCACAGTGTATATAGGAAACAAAGCCACACAAGCAATCAATGTCAGGTTATATATTTGGCTTCACCTGTATAAGGCTCTTTGTTCCATTAAGGTTTTGGCACCTGACAGCTCTTTATAATCTGTTTATCGGGTTAGTTGTATCGGACAACTTGAAATTTGGGTAAAGGAAGCTTTCCAATCAAGAAATAGAACAACATCTTCTGAAGTTGCCATCTGCAGCTTTGTCTGGTTATTTATTAATGTAAAACAATAGTAACTTTGCCAAATGATCTTACAATCAGTCCCAGCTCCGGTGATATTATTAGGAATACATTCTTTGGTTATCTAGATTCCAGGGTGAAGCTCAGCCCTTAGTACGGCTCCTATTCATACATTTATTGCACAATTGTTGGCATAAATCATTTCAAAGGTTAAAACTGATATCATGGCCTTCAGCAGTCTCATAAGGCGGCGCTAAATATTAAATATATAAACATATTGTACTATGACATGCTATAGATGAACTTTAATTTATTATAATGTGTACAGACAAAACACAAATATTTGCTGTCATATGGTGAATAAAATATCAAAAAGGTTTCTTTTTTATGATGGTCAGGTTATCATACAAATAAGTGTATATGTGTGGGTTAGTGTCATGTATTGTATTGCTGTTTATAAATGGCAAATCCGAGGCACCCAGCATATATATATATATATCAGTAGGTGGGTGGCAGCCCTTGTATTGTGACCAAACTCTTTAGTAATCACTCAAAAACAGCCGGGTGGGTGCTGAAAAGTGCCGGGTGGTGCACCCAGCTAAAAGGGCCTGGGGAGAACCCTGTATATATAATGAAAAGTTTTATAACTGACCACCCCTGCACTTTTATAGTACCATATATACAGTATATTATTTTCAAATTTACTGTGTTGTTTTCTGGCGTTTTGATGGCGCGGTACTCCAGATTCAGCTGTTGGGTTTTGCTTGCACGTGCTAACAGGCATTCTTGTTCATTTATCATTTATTTGCTGCTGCATAGCCCTAGTATAGATTCAGCAAAGAAAAGACGTGTGAAACATAAACATCGTGCGTTGTCGATCGCAGAGAAAGTCTTTTTCTGTTCAATATATACAGCATATATAACCATAAAAAATCCAGCACTCCTCAGGTCCGGAGATTGCTGGATTTTTGAATGTCAGCCTGTAGAATGCTAAATATCAGTGTGACGCGCTTCAGCAATCTTTAAGTCCGATGATTAAAATTAAAGATTTTGATGCAGTGCTGGCTGTAACATTAATCAGACTTTTTGCAAGATTTAGCCGTTTACAGAATGTTTTGTTTAGTCATTGTTAGTAATAACATTAAGGCTCACACCAGCCATGAGGTTACGGTGTGTTTACTGCTTCCTCATGCAGGGAACCGCTGCTTTTCAGGATGCATAATGAAGCGTCTCGGCAGCAGCTACATAAAGAATGAATGGAGGTGCAGTGAGCGGTGCTAGCAATACTGCCAGCTATCAAAGCTGCTCCACATGGGATTGTTCAATCCTAGGGCAGGCCCAAACCTTCTCTAAAGTCTGTGTATTATCAAATACATGGTAGGAAAATTATTGCAAATTAATATTTTCTATTACTATGTCAGCAGAAGCAGATTTAGATATGTTTTATCTTTCTTGCTTTCATAGCTCAGTAGCTCAGGCTGAATTATAAGCAGTGCCCCGTTTACCATTCAATCATTCATATTTTACATAAAGGCAGCCAGCTACCCTACAATGCGATAGGAATACACACGCTGTAAAAACTTGCAAACTGAAAAATTTGTTTGGCCCCAAGCCATTAGATGTACTTTAGAGAAATGATTAGAGCCGTGGTAATCAAGGAACGTCTCTGGCATTTTTTTATTACAGCTGGTAGGTGAGGGTCTGAACGAGGATGTCCCGGCCAATAGGCTGCAAGTGTAGAAAGGCGCATCACTTTAAGAGAAAACGTTTTTATAAAAGTCAGGAAGTTTTTAGATTCTACATTGTATCCATTGGGCCAGATTTATTAAAGCTCCCCATGGCTGGAGAGGATACACTATCATCAGTGAAGCCGGGTGATCCAGTCCTTGGTAGCAAATATTTTGAATCCTGCACCAGATCCATTCCAGGTTTGCTGGATCCCCCACCGTCACTGATGAAAATTGTATCCTCTCCAGGTTTGAGAGCTTTAATAATCAGGCCCATTATATTGTGTAAATGTTTCTATAATAGAAGATTCCCATAAATTCCAGTTTATTTTACAACACTGCAATATCAGAAGTTTCTTTTAGGGCTTCATAATTGGGGGGTGTTTCTGTAGATAAAGCCACGAGCACCTTGTGTAATACCACCAATTTGGAAAATGTGTTTTTGTCTCTGAATATAAAAATGTTTACTCAGCATGCTCCTGGTTTGCATTATGAATGACAAAAAAATCAGCTTTGCATTTTGTTTCTGTATCATGCAAAGTTGTACACTGCAGTAGAGGAGATTCGGTCAGAGAGAAGCGTTTGATCAGACATGGCTGCCCACACACTTCTGTAATCAGTGAATAATACGCTCTCCTGTTCTGCAGAAATTTAATTGCTGAAAAATCACTTAAGCAGAATAATTAGGAATATTGAGGGATGGATGAGATGTTCACATAGCTCATTGATTAAATCTCTTGTGTAACCTATATTATAGGAAGCAGCCTTGCAGAACAAAATATCACTGCTGATTAAATCAGCCTTTGCCTGGCTTGCGTGTTTCTACCTTCTTGACTTTTTTCTGGATTGTGGGTCAACTAATAGAGTGGAACAGAGATATAAAACATTAGTCCGAGAAGTGGTAGAGATCTAACCCACTAGTCCAGTTTTTGGTTCAGGTTCTTTGTTGCTCTTTCTCCTCTGTCACAGCTTACTGGCAATCTCTAGATAGCAGCTGTGAAAACTCAGACTTTTGAAGGTAAAGTTAAATTTTTCAGTCTTCTACATACCATGGGGTAAAGGCTGCTCACATTCACAAATCATTCCCAAACAGTGAAATGCAAAATCTAGTGCTGCAAATAGGGAGAGAGAGGTCCTACAGAGGAGCAGGGCTGTAAATAGAAATGGATAGAAGAATGGCTAATGAAAAAGAACCCTACCTCCGTCCATTTGTACATAGGGCTTCACCCCTCCATGTTGGGGTTGAGTTTTCCTTATTTGCTTTGTTGTATTTTTTTCTGAATACAGTGACAATTATTCATATTTTTATATTGGTCAGTCAATAGAATTTCAAAATACAGAGAAAATAAGGAATGAAGAATGGTCGAGTGGTGTACTGAGTTTCACAGTTGCTTTCTAGGGATTGCCACAGAACATTGACAGGAGAGAGAGGGCAATACGAGTTTACAAGACCAATATACAGAAATCCCCTGAAGATGGGATGATTGGTACCTGGACGTCTTGGCTCGGGTTATGGTCTTGTTAGCCTTGGGCTTTCCTCAGAATTTATTATGTAAGCCAATCGATTTGAAAAAAAGCAATATTACAATTGTGATATAAGATCCGAAAATCTGCACTTTTCTTAGATGAAATGTTTTAGTAGCCTGCAAATCTAAAACAAAAATCGAACAGCAGATATTGAGGAATATTATGAAAGTATTTCACATATGTTCACAATATTTGTTGTGCAGTTATTCCATCTGGGAACACTGCAGGGTTATTATCCTTCAAATTCCAGAATCCATAAGACGTATAACTCTTTATAAGTGTGAAATTCCGGTGTGTGATCTTTGTCTAACCACCAATCCTTCAATAAATGGCTCTGCCACCTATTGGATGCCATCTGCTGAATTTTGTGGATCCATGGCTTCGTTGTCTTACTCTTGTGTCCTAAAATGATGGTAAATGAATAATCTTGAGGCTTTGTGTGTGTAAGTGATACAGTATTATGATATCTTATTATTTGTACTGCTGCGGCTTCTAATATAATCCATAAAGTGTTGTACTGGGAAGAAAGATGCAATTTTTAGGTCATTTGTAGACTAATGCCTTTCTTCTACCCTGTTCCACCACCTGCCATTCTGCTTATATCTTCGTCCGCTTTCTGTTCTTTACATTCCTCTACACCAAATCTGCCTTAAAAATTCTCATTGTTCCATGTGCCAAAATCATCACTTTACCATAACACTGCTTCATCTGCACCATGATGACTTCCTTGTGCCCGTTGTCCTATACTCCTGTCTTGTCACCTGTCTGCACTTTCCAAATGAATTTACCACACCACTGTTACCCCATTATACCCTCTGCATGACTGGCTGCATTGTGTTGCTCCTTCTGTAACGCTGCCTCCGTCTGTCTGTCTTTGATCGCTGCCCTCCGTAGGGTTTTACGGCCTGCAGGAATCTGACCTAGACAAAGTCTTCCACCTACCAACCACTACTTTTATTGGAGGCAATGAAACCGCACTGCCCCTCCGAGAGATCATCAGGAGGCTGGAGGTAAGAAGAGACACCCACTATCTATTTACCTTAATATATCGCACCTGGTCTACCTGTATGTAGTGAATTCCTCCTGGACTGACCCCTCTTTATTATTTCTGCAGACTTCCTATTGCCAGCACATAGGCGTAGAGTTCATGTTTATCAATGATTTGGAGCAGTGTCAGTGGATTCGTCAGAAGTTCGAGACCCCCGGAATCTTGCAATTTAACAACGAGGAGAAACGTACTCTGCTGGCCAGGCTGGTTAGATCTACCAGGTAGGTTATCTATGAGTCAAAATCCAAACTGATGTTCTCTGTTTTCTCATCAAGTAAGGAAGAATTTGAATTTCACACTGGGATCCTTGCTGATTTCCTGAAATGTTATGAGCTATTCCCTCAGCATGGCGCCCTATAAATCCTGTTTTTTATTGTTATTATTATTGAATAATATTGAATTGAATTGAATTATTATTATGAATAATAATAAACAGGACCTATATACCGTGTTTCCCCGAAAGTAAGACCTACCCCGAAAATAAGACCTAGCACTTTTTCCCCAACCTGCCCTAATATAAGACCTACCCCGAAAATAAGACCTAGTAGAAAAAAAATAAAAAATAAATAAATAAAAGCAAACATAAATTAAAACAGTACTCACCGAGCGGGAGACAGCGGTCGTACACACAGCGGGCTAACACACAGCCGCACAAGCCGATGCTTTCCTTGTAGTTCCGGCTCCTGTCACAGGCGGAGTGATATTACATGCACTTCGCCTGTCAGAAGCTGAAGTGCATGTAACCAGGCTTGTTCTAGTGAGCCCTTAAAAATGTGTTAAAAAAAAAAAATTAAAATAATATACTCACCTGATACGCGATCCTGCGTGTGTTTCTGGCTGCAGCAGCGTCTCTCTTCTCTCCTCTGCCAGCATCGTGTCTTTTCCTGTTTGTAAAGCAGAGCGAAAGAAACCGGCACAGCGCCACCTGCTGTTCCATGTCCTAACTGCCGAACAGTGGAAAAAAAGCACAGAGTGATCAGAAGGGGAATTTGTAAGGGGAATTTGGGAATATGGTGTTTTTTTTCATTAAAAAAAAGTATATAAGACCTACCCTGAAAATAAGACCTAGTGTGTTTTTGGAAGCCCAAAAAAATATAAGACAGTGTCTTATTTTCGGGGAAACACGGTAGTGCCAACATATTACACAGCCCTGTTTATTAATATTAATAATAATAATAATAATAATAATAATAATAATGGTTGCTGAAAGTCCCCATCTTGCCTGTACATGTTGCCGCTTAGGAGAGTTCATGAATTAGATTAGATAGAATTTTGTGAGTTCTCTTCGGATTATTCTTAGTGGAAATCTATGCAGGTTAGTGACCACACTCAGCCAGGTTCCTGGACAACAATGACATTGATCCTTGGTGATACTGACATTCTTTTTGTTTTGTTTTTTGAAAATTTATTTTTATTAAACAATTTTTCAAAAAGATAAAATAAACCAAAAAAAAGACAAAGAAATACTAATAAGTTACAGATGGGGTATGTGAATCCTTACAGGAAAGTTTTTAACAACCTACAATTGTATAGGATGGCCTAGGAGCCATAAATATAACACCGTTTACTAATAGCCTTCTAAATATTGATATGTCATTCTTTCTCTCATAACATATAGCTACAATATAAAGAGATATGAGCGAGGTTGAGTGCTTTTGCTTAGCATGATCCCTGAGGATGTGGCTGTCTGGAGAAAGTGTCAGGGAATCTGAGGGGAGGTTATGGGAATCACTGGCAAGGGGGGTAAGGTGTGAGTGGATACTCCACATTCTAGATTTCTTTTTTTTATTTTGGGTGATGATGTTCTCTATTCATAAAAAAGCCCTGAATTAGGCAAATCCCCAAATGTTAGATCAGAGGTTGTACTGCCCAGTTCCAGACTATTCAAGTTGATTGTAACGTCTAAGATCTACAAAATGCAAGTGGCAGGGTAAATACAAAATACATCCAGCTAGTAAGGATGCCAACCTTATGGTAGGGACATTAGATTGTGAGCACCTTTGAGGGACACCTAGTGACATGACTATTGACTAGTTTGACTAGTAGGAGACTAGACTACTATGACTAGTAGGAGAGGACGGCTGTCTGGTCTGGTAGTTTTTGGAAGGATCAGACAACAATGTGAAGTGCCGAATACATACGAATAAAGCTAACCTATCGGTAAAATTTTTACTTTATATAAAAGGGCAGATAACAGTTTTGTGTAAGGTAAAATTACCTTCTAAATGGGAATGTAAAGTCTCCTGGGATAATTACATCACGTTTCCTAGAAGGCTTCAGGCTGCTTTTCCAGGGACTGAAAAAAAGATCTGATCCTATGCATGCACAGGGCAGGGTGACATAGCCAAAAGAAGGAAGAAGATGGTGGCGGCTCAGCATAGAGGTGAAGGAGGATTTCTGGACGTCGCGGGAACGAATCGAGCCCAGGAATGGGGGGCTCTGCGGAAGTAAAGGTAAGTGGAATTTTTTTATTTTTAGTACATTTCAACTTTAACATACTAACTTAACAAATGGCATTGCTGTCCCATGAGCTTTTTTCTTGCATTGTGTTTAGCTAAATAATTCTGTCCATGGCCTCACCTATCAATATTGATTCTTTTTATTTTAGGTTTGAAGAGTTCCTTCACCGTAAGTGGTCTTCTGAGAAGCGCTTTGGATTGGAGGGATGTGAAGTGCTGATTCCTGCCCTGAAGACCATCATTGATAAATCCAGTCATAATGGTGTTGATTATGTCATCATGGGAATGCCTCACAGGTACATGGGAAGGTTTTCTATCATATCCAGATGTTAAACAATGACTGTATAGGGTAATGTCATATGGTTTAGTCATTTCCAAATACTTATACCGAATATCATCATTTGAAGTATTAACAATTTGCAGGGTTTTCTAAAATAGCAGCTCCTGAAGATTTTTAATCATTTTGTTAGCCGTTCTTTTTTTTGTATGATGCAGAGCATTTAGGTTTGTAGTAATGTGATTCATTCTAGTAACATATATCCTGTCTGTCTCACAGAGGTCGTCTTAATGTCTTAGCCAATGTGATCAGGAAGGAGCTGGAACAGATTTTCTGTCAGTTTGACTCCAAACTTGAAGCAGCAGATGAGGTATGTGTCCCGGTTCCTTTCAGTGTCAAATAATCAAATATTCTTGCCTTAAATCTTTTGTAATAAGCAAATATTGTCTAAGTACAATAAACAATAGCACGGTGGCTCAGTGGTTAGCACTGTGGTCTTTGCAGCACTGGGTCCCAGGTTGGAATCTCGTCCAGGACATTATCTGCATGGAGTTTGTAGGTTCTCCCCATGTTTGTGTGGGTTTCCTCTGGGTACTCCGGTTTCCTCTCACATCCCAAAAACATCCATTTAGGTTAATTGGCTTCACCCCAAAATTGTCCTTAGACTGTGATAATGATATATGACTATTGAAGGGACATTAGATTGTGAGCTCCTTTGAGAGACAGCTAGTCACATGACTATGGACTTTGTACAGTGCTGCATAATATGTTGGTGCTATATAAATAATGTGTAATAATAAAAAAAATAGCCATGTGCAGACTTAGCACGGTGATCCACTGCTACTCTTACTTAATTTCTGGGTATTAACTCTTAGAGTTAAAGAAGACCTATCGACACAATTTTTACGAGATATAGAAGGGTAGATAACCCCTTTCTATATATCCCTTCTATATAAAGTGAAAATGTGGGGAAGGCCAAGACCCCCCCCCCAAATGTCTTTATTGCCGCGGTGGTAAAGACTGGATGGGAGCGCAGAGCCTCCTGGAATACCCATGTCATGCATACCAGGAGGCTTTGGCTGCTCTTTCTGCACATCCCCAAGATCAGGCAGAAGGGGCTTTTTAGTCATTGGGAAAAAAACGTGCCGATCTCACGCATGAGCTAAACCCAGAGGTTGGAAAGGTCTGCCAACAAATTAAACAGCATACTTTTTTTATCTGAATTCTGTAATCTGTTAATTTGCCTATGCAGCATATTAAGTGATATTTCCAGTGAAGATTGGAAATATATTTTTTGGCCTTGGAATGTTAGAATGTTGCATTCTTACCTATGAATTCTCTCTTACGTAGGGTTCCGGAGATGTGAAGTACCACTTAGGAATGTACCACAGGCGGATAAACAGAGTCACCAACAAAAACATCACTTTGTCTTTGGTCGCTAATCCTTCTCATCTTGAAGCCGCAGACCCCGTTGTCCAGGGCAAAACCAAAGCTGAGCAGTTTTACAGTGGAGATGTGAATGGACAAAAGGTGATTGAAAAAAAAGGAGCATTGAATGAATGCTATAAGTAGTGTGAATCTGTAATAGAGGTGACACTTGTTTCCTTTTATCTTCATATACAGGTCATGTCTATTCTGATACATGGTGACGCTGCTTTTGCAGGACAAGGAATCGTGTATGAGACCTTTCACTTGAGCGACCTTCCATCTTACACAACACATGGCACTATTCATGTTGTGGTCAACAACCAGGTCAGTATCTGCAGTATTTTAAAATAAACTCCTTATTGTGGGGCTGTTATATTGTGCCGGTTAAAAGAACCACGTTTATTACCATATTGCAGGTGCCCTAAATAATATGCATTGCTCATTGCAAAAAAAAACAAAACTGTGTCCAGTACATAAGAAGAGTGGGAAAAAAAGCACCCCAACTTCTCAAAGGTGCCACAAGATAAAATATCACCAGAGTGCTGCTTCACCTAAAATATCCTCCTTTGGCATACAGTACCATCTGTATGCTGATGACACTCAGATCTATCTGTCCCCCCCTGACCTGTCTCCCTCAGTCCTGGATAAGGTCTCATGCTGCCTGTCAGCCATCTCATCATGGATGTCTGAC
>NC_092859.1:159981557-160079583 GCF_032062135.1 Pyxicephalus adspersus
ACCTACCCCATACACAGCCTTCCCACCACTCCTCTTATGCTGCCTCTCTTTGTAGTTTTCATCATTGGCTTCCATTTAACTTCAGAATCAAATCCAAGCTCCTGTGCTTTGCCATCCCTCCACAGCTCTTGTCCCACATACCTTTCTGACCTGATAGAAACATCCTCCCCTAGCTGCTCTCTTTGCTCCTCCAATAACCTAATAATGACTTCCTCACTCATAACCTCTTCACACGCACGGATAAAAGACTTCTCTAGAGCTGCCCCGACTCTCTGGAATGGTTTTTCTCGTCCTATTCGGCTTGCTCCTACGTTCTGCTTATTTTAAAGAGCCCTCAAAACCCAGCGCTTCACCCTCACCTACCCGTCTTCTTCTGTCTCCTAAACCCTCACTACTTCCCACCATTCCATATCCCCCTCCTATTGTGTGATACTTCCCCCACCTCCTAGATTGTAAGCTCTTGGGGACAGGGTCCTCTCCTCCTGTGTCACTGTCTGTATCTGTCTGTCATTTGTATCCCCTATTTAATGTACAGCGCTGTGTAATTTGTTAGTGCTATATAAATCCTGTTTATTATTATTAATATTATTAATAATATTACCCCACCTTTCTTTTTTCCATTCGCTTTTCCCAGGAAATGGCCCATAAACAGTGTGTTATGAGCCACTGTGTAAGCATGGCCAGACTAAATCTATTTTATACATCAGTTGGCTTTTTATATTTTTGAAGCTTTCTATTGAATATCTTGTCTATTTGCAATGCACAGACAATGAATGAATAAATACAGCGCCCGGCCACTAATTAATGGCGTCAAATCAGTCAAAGTTCTTACAATTATTAGCTATTACGGTATTAATGAGACCCAAGTTCATGTGATATATTGATCCCATAAATTATCAGCATTATGAATACCAAGTGCACGCGGCTGGCAATGTGAGTCCATGGTGCTGGAAGGAGCAAAGATTTAATCTCACCGATTTCTATACATTAAGCTCTGAGTGCAGCAGTGCATCTGACATGCGTCATCCCCTCTATAGACGTGTTTGTAGTATGAAGCAATGAATGGGCTGCCCATAACTTCCATATTGGTCAATTACATTTACTTATTCTTGGCGAGATCCTGTTCAGCTACATTATGGACAAGAATAAGTCAACTCAAAACTTTCCTTATCCACTTGCAGCGTGATATATATAAATATTATTATTACACAGTATTTAAATAGCACTGACAAATTACGCAGCTTTGTACAAAGTCATGTCACTTGCTGTCCCTCAAAAGAGCTCACAATCTAATGTCCCTACCATAACCAATATTACAGTCTAAGGACAATTTTTTAGGGGGAAGCCAATTACCCTATCTGCATGATTTTGAAATGTGGGAGGAAACCGGAGTACCCGGAGGAAACTCACACAAACAGAGGGAGAACCTGCAAACTCCATGTGGATAGTGTCCCAGGCGAGATTCCAACCTATGACTTAGCACTGCAAAGACCAGAGTGCTAACCACTGAGCCACCGTGCTGCCCATTGAAAATCTAATGGTAAATCCAGGCCCCAAGTAGAGAACATAGCACATAGGCAGCGACTTCAATGACGGAACTAAACCTGCCCTCCTGCATTCCCTCAAACTGAAACACCCCGTCTAGTTTCAGTTTTTCAGTTTCCCATGTGGCCACAAAATTTATCCTGTGTGTTTTGTTTTTTTCAGTTGTACTATTCCATCACTAACCATAAAATGTTTGTGCTTTCAGATTGGTTTCACCACTGATCCTCGAATGGCTCGCTCCTCTCCATATCCTACAGATGTTGCCAGGGTGGTCAATGCTCCCATTTTCCATGTCAATGCAGATGACCCCGAGGCTGTTATGTATGTGTGTAACGTGGCTGCAGAGTGGAGGGCGACCTTTCACAAGGACGTGGTTGTGGACTTGGTATGTATAAATCCCACATGTGTTAACAGAAATCTCAAGATTTAAGCCTGTATCTGAACCAATATGCCCAGCAATCCCACTTTTGACCTTTCTTAGTCTAATTGTTAAGCAGTCATTTGGTGGCGGTGAGCATGGACTATCAGCCTTTCCAGCAATAGAAGGGAGAGAGAAACAGAACAAAAGAATATCAAATTATTAGTATCAAGGCATATATTGGACATGAGTAGACTTTGTGTGCTATAGTTATTTTTGATTCCTGCTTCAATGAAAATCAGAATCTCTGAACATGACAGCCGTGTTTACCACTATGGGTTTAATAATCTCGGTTTCATATTTATTCGAAGTTTGGTTTATACACTGTGATCAGTGTTTCCATATGTGAAAACCAACATATGGGGGGTTGTAGTAACTCTGACCTGTGTGTTTTAATGTCTGTGCACTGGATTTATACTTTACAAGGTGACTTCTCTCTGTATATTGGATGACTGATGATAATATTGTGGTGTTAATGATTGTGTGTTTTATCTGTGAGGTGTGCACTGGATCTGGGGCATGGAAGACGTTTTCCAGGACATTTAAAGGCGTTCTGTTGTGCACTGATTATACTTTAGCATGAAGTAAAAAGTTTTCTGTTTAATGTAAAAATGTCTTCTGGAAGTTGCTGGTAACAACATTTATTACTGGATCTCTAGTTGTTTTGTCCCTTGCTTAGCTTTCCCATGATTCTGTGATTAACAAAATATTGGGACACTGATTCTACAAAATGCAAAAGTTCCTCAGTGCTTGGTGCTGATAAACCAGTAAAGAACCTGTGTGAGGTGTCATGGCTTTGCGTTAGTACTTTCCATTCTGACAACTATTCTCCCATGTCTAGGTCTGCTACCGCAGGAATGGGCACAACGAGATGGACGAGCCTATGTTTACACAACCTCTGATGTATAAGCAGATCCGCAAACAGAAAACTGTACTCCAAAAATATGCTGAGACTGTGATATCTCAAGGTGTAGTCAACCAGCCAGAATATGAGGTACGGTCTGCTTCGAATAAGAAGAAAATGGTTGTTTGAGGTGCGATAGAGATGTATTAAAATGTATATAACTTACAGGAGGAGATTGCAAAGTATGACAGAATCTGCGAGGAGGCGTTTAACCGTTCCAAAGATGAAAAGATCCTTCACATCAAGCACTGGCTGGATTCCCCATGGCCCGGTATGGACTTCATACTTTATTCAACCCATAAAAAACAGAATGTAGGCCTGTCAAAAGAAACCATTCAGATTATTTTCATCTGGGTAAACCCTCATGCTGCAGTGTTACTGATCTAACAGATCCAATATAATAGCCCCAATGTATGGTCAGACGAGTAGATCTGTTATCCGTAATGGCAAGCTGCACCTACTTGTTTTGCAGTTTACATTGCTGCATCCACAATGAAAGAGCTCGTTTTTAGGGCCTAGATAACAAACATGCCATTCTTGTAAGCTCTTTCATTGCTTAAACAGGTTATTTGCATGCTAATTCATCTAGTCTTGAACTAGTTCTATTCCATGTTACTGTGCATGTCCACAATGCTTAGTGAAATAGGTTTGATAGTTGTATTGAAGTGCTGTTATCGTCTTCATTTTTGCAGGTTTCTTTACTCTGGATGGTCAGCCACGCAGCATGTCTTGTGCCTCTACCGGCCTCAATGAGGAAGATCTCACACACATCGGAAATGTGGCCAGCTCAGTCCCTGTAGAGGACTTTACTATCCATGGAGGTAAAGACCTTTCCTATACATGTAACAGCTATCTGCATAAGTCCTTCATCCTTTTGTAAATATTAATGCCATCACCCTACTAGGTCTCAGCCGCATCCTGAAAGGTCGAGCAGAGATGGTGAAGAACAGAACTGTTGACTGGGCACTGGCTGAGTACATGGCATTAGGCTCACTCCTAAAAGATAACATTCATATCCGACTCAGTGGGCAAGATGTAGAAAGAGGCACTTTCAGGTATTATGGCCCATTCTTACCTGATGAACACACTGCATAGTGTGTAAAGTTTAGTTGGTTTAATATATTAAAATGTATTAACATCCAATTGTATTTTGTCTTCTTTCCCGCAGCCATCGTCATCATGTTTTGCACGACCAAAATGTAGACAAGAGAATATGTATTCCCATGAACCATCTGTGGCCCGAACAAGCTGCATATACAGTGTGCAACAGCTCATTGTCTGAGTACGGAGTACTGGGTGAGTGTAAAAAACTGAGGATGATCACAACCCAAATGAGTTGTTCTAGCTTTACAGGGTTTATAACCTTTAGAACTGAACAATACAATTTCTGAAACCTGTTTATCGGTAGTTTTGCACCTATTCACATAGCTAGGACCTCTTGTGCTTTTTTAGTTTTGCATACCATTTAGGTTTTTGTATCCCAGCACCGCATGAGGAGGCCTTGGCTTCCACAGTAATGCAGGGATGCTGGGAAATTTAGTCCAACAGCTTTTGTTTCCCCTACTGTCACATGGTCACATCTGATTGATAATCCTAATGGCTAAATTTGGAGAGCAGGGAAAATAGGACAAACATTACATTTGTACCTATAGGCTGGTAGTGCTCCAGCAGTATGTTTTACTATGTTGGTGATGCAAGATTTCTTTTTTGATTTCATATTTCTGTTCTCTCTCTTAGGATTTGAGCTTGGCTTTGCTATGGCTAGCCCGAATGCACTGGTTCTTTGGGAAGCTCAATTTGGGGACTTCCATAACACTGCTCAGTGCATTATCGATCAATTTATCTGCCCAGGACAGGCTAAGTGGGTACGACAGAATGGAATTGTATTGCTACTACCACATGGCATGGAGGGCATGGTAAGAGCATTATATTTGTTGAAGTTGTATCCATATTCATTTAGCATTTTATAGCGTTTGTGCACAAAGCCCATTTACAATTGATTGTACAAAATTTACAACTTTACCCTTTATGTTTGCATTTTAGGGTCCAGAACATTCCTCTGCTAGACCTGAGCGATTCCTGCAGATGTGCAATGATGACCCAGACGTGTGGCCTGTAAGTCATTCCTATTATTATTTCGATAAAAAGTAGTATCTGTTTGACTCTTCTGGAGTTATAGGAATTGTAAATTCATGATAAGGTTTGTATACAGGAGGAATAACTTTTGCTGTGTACTGAGAAGAGGCAGCAAAAGCCACTTCCTGCATTTCTATTACAGGAAAAGAGATTACGGGTTATGCCCTTTCCAACAAAAAAAGGAAATGGGTCTATAATTTGAAAGAAACATGGAAAGTACAATGAAGCAGCACTAAACAATGAAGGACTTTCAGTAGTACACTGTGGAATTTATGGTTTTGATATTGGGGATTATAAACTATGTGGGTACATGATGCAGAACCATTACAAAGGACAGAATGGGCTTGTCTTTTGTAATTGTACACAGAGATCAGTGGAACATAAAACACTAAACCATCCAATGGGGTAAATTTACACCCTTTCTCCACCTCCAGTGCATCTCTTTGTGTATATTTTAATTCTGCTGACCCTTCTTATAAGAATTGGTTAAATTTGTAGTTCTTATGTCTTTTTTTTGTTTTTTTTTTTTCTTTCCCCAATGTAGAAAATTTCCGATGACTTTGTTGTCCGCCAGCTTTATGACTGCAACTGGATTGTTGTGAATTGCTCCACTCCCGCCAACTACTTCCACGTTCTACGCAGACAGATCTTGCTACCTTTCCGTAAACCGGTGAGCTGATTGGTGCCTTCATGGTTGAGAATTAAATCTTTGACACACACAGTATACTGAGGAGAGAAAGTACAGATATGATAGACCTGATTTATAAACCGAGAGTAAAATACTGTTGTCACTTGGACTCATTACCTGGCCTAATGTGCTTTGCATTTATCTAAAACAAGCTGCATTGCCAGCCTAATTATTAGAAATGCTCGGCCTTACTGCAGTGTGGCATTTAAGCAATGCATAGTGTGAATCTGGCCTTACAAACACGGGGAATACATAGAGGACTCGTTCAGAGTTACAAGATATGAGTGTTACACATTTATTAGCATTTCATGCCCCAGAATAAATTCTGGATAGGCTTTTACATGTATATTTGTTATGGCTTTTTCTGCATCGCCCTCCAGTTTCATGTAGAGCTCTTTTATATAGTAAACTGGTGGACAAAATCAGGGGGAACGTCATTATTATCAGAAAGAGTATTCTTCAATTAAGTGTTTTTTCCCCAAGAAATAAGTATAACAATTATGGATTAAACAATTAGCTTGTAAAGGATTTCTAGGGGAAAAAAAATTGTGAAGTAATTGGCTACTGAATTTCTGTATATATAATAATCGGGCTTCTGATTCTTTCTATATGTCTTTCCACCACACAGCTGATCGTCTTCACTCCAAAGTCACTTCTTCGTCATCCTGAAGCAAGGTCGAGTTTTGATGACATGTTGTCAGGTAAGGAGGAATGACGTCCTTCTTCCTTTGTAGCAGCAGTGCCAAGTAACCACCTAAAATCATACTTTTGTTACCATTGCTGATCTCTGCCAGTATGGAGAGGGGTAACCTCAGAATTTAGCCTTCTGTCTAACCAAAACCACATAGGAACTGGAAAGGGGTCAGATTTAGAAATCTTTCAGGATATGCAATGTTTTGCTTTCAAACTAAATTAAATGGTTTGTCTGTCCCTATAAAATAATTATTAGTAACAGACTTGCCACAAGACTATGGGCCTGATTTATTAAAGCTCCCCAAGGCTGGAGAGGATACGCCTTTATCAGTGAAGCTGGGTGATCCAGCAAACATGGAATGGATTTCTTCAAAGTCATTTGCTAGCAAATATTTTGAATCATGGACCAGATCTATTGCAGATTTGCTGGATCACCCAGCTTCACTGCTGAAAGTGTATCCTCTCTATTCTTGGAGAACTAAACCAGGGTCTATGTCTCAAGTTACCAGCTTTCTGCATTGTAACTCTTGTGATTTATATGATATTGATCAGACCTCATACTTCTGCTGGGCACTGCCATCTTGCATGTGAACGTCGGCACCCTCAGGCAGACTGTCGGTAAATAATGCTCCTGTAATATTCCTCTGATAATGCAGAGATGCTGATAGTATTTGCTTATAGCAATACTAAATAATGACAACAATAACACTTCACATATCCAAATCATTTTACAATTTGTGGTGCCTTGAAGACTGTAACTGGTGTTCTTGTATATCTGAAATCCTTACATTCACAAGATTTCAAAATCTGAGCAACTTGTAGAAAGGTTAAATTGTAATGGCTGGGTGATGGGTCAGAGTATTTCCAAAATGGAAGGTATTGTGGGGTTCTCCCAGTATGCAATAGTTACCATCTACTAGAAGAGTGCAAAGAAAGGAGAATGGATTATTCTGACAGGGTCACGGGGGCCCAAGGCTCACTGATGTACGCAGGGAGGGAGAGGGTAGTCTATGTCAGAACATACAGAGCATCTTAGCTTGCTGGGAATGGTGCTGCATCGGACTACTCATGTTGGCCCCTGTCCACAACTGGAATTACCTACACTCTACCCCTATGGCTAGAAGACAAGCCGGCAATGTGATAATAAGGATCTGCTGCTTATGTTTGTGTGCCAGATACCATAGGACTCTTTCAGTGCTCCTGGGGCTGCTTGGAAGGGTCACCTATACATTATTAGTGCGGGGTGTTTATGTTTTGGTTAATTGGTCCAGCGGTGCTTGGCCTCAGTGAATTGGATGCAAGCGCATTCATTACATATATTCCAAAGTCTGCTGTTTGGGTTTGACCCCTCATCAATCCCCTACATTTCTAGCCAATAAATGTAAAATTGGATTTCCCTATAGTTATCTTCTAGTTGAGGACAATAGTTAAAGCTGGACTCCGTTGGAGGAAATTCATGCAGCTAGGTGTTATAAAGAAGTAGTGTAAATATCTGATTGTACTTGGTTTAAGCCTCTTTCAGCCCCCTGTAGAGCAGCTACACATGAGATGTGTGAGGTGGTTGTGTAGATCTCAGAAATGCTTGGACGGTAAAATGGTTTCCTTATCATTTATCTGGGTATCTAGCTGTGTGCCTGGAGGGCCAGATAACTTCTGTTAGGTGCAGCTCTCCTGAGACCTCATTACAAAGAGCTTTTGTTCTCAAAGTTTTATCTTCCCTACTGATGGGACCAGTTATGGCTTGTTATAGCGTGAACACAATTCAGCTTATTCTGGAGTCATCCCATCTACAGCCAACCATAAAATGCCTAGGCAGCATCACCAACCATCCTAAAGCTACATACACATGTGTTATTACTGTCATTGGAAAGGATCTTTCATTGACTAGGCACTGTTCGATGCATGAACGTGTGCTGTACATATAGCACCATTCTGCTCTATAGAGAGGGGAAGGGGAGAATGACGGAGCGGCACCCCACTGTGCTCTTCCCCCTTCACTTGCATTAGGATCGTTCGTCGTCCAACGTCCGTTGTTCTGCCAAGACGGTCGTTTGGACGACGGGCGCTGTACACATGCAAGATTCCCATATCAGCCCTGAACCGAATATCGGGCGAGAACCAATAGATGTGTGTACCCAACCTAAGTAATCAGATAGCTGCTCTGGTCATGAGATCTTTCCAGTTCTTGTGCAATGGACTAAAAATTTTAACTAGTTCTGTGCAGCAGATTTAGCACAATATATGGCCCTGGAGGGCTGAATCTGGGAGACTATGGCAGGCTAATACACAGGAACCCGGTGATATCAGTGCCTTTGATAAGCCCTCATGGTTATAAATCTGCTGGCATATTGTAAATGACCAATAATAAATAATTTACTGTTATTATGTTGAATTTTGAAACAACAATTCTAGATAAAGGTAAAGTTTCTTTACTTAGAATAAATACTTATTCATCCTTCCCACCTACCTACCCCCATACACAGCCTTCCACCTATCTACCCCATACACAGCCTTCCCACCTATCACCTTCTGCGGTTTTTCTTTGTAGTTCTCTTCATTGGCTTCCATTTCACCTGAGAATCAAATTCATCTCCTGTGCTTTGCCTTCAAATCCCCCACCTACCTACCTGATACACAAATCCCTCCTGAGCTCATGCTCCACCTACCTTTTGTGGCCTGATTGATAAATCCCCCCCCCCAAGCCGCTCTCTCTGCTATTCCAATGACCTACTAATGACTTCCTCACTCATAACCTCATCACACGCACGGCTCCAAGACTTTTCTAGAGCTGCCCCAACTCTCTGGAATGGTCTTTCTCGTCCTATTCAGCTTGCTCCTACTTTCTGCTCATTTAATAGAGCAACAAAACCCAACGCTTCACCCCTCACCTACCCGTCTTCTTCTGTCTCCTAAACCCTCACTACTTCCCACCATTCCATATCCTCCTCCTATTGTGTGATACTTCACCCACCTCTTAGATTGTAAGCTCTTCTGGGCAGGGTCCTCTCCTCCTTTTCCTGTGCCACAGTGTGTCATTTGCAACCCCTATTTAATGTACAGCGCTCCGTAATATGTTTGCGCTATATAGATCCTGTTTAATAATAATAAAGTTTCATTACTGGGACAGAAGTTATTAAAACTCCATGTTAGATCTGGGTGGGTATGCGAGGGGTAAATCGGCCCATATTTGAGTATCTCTCGGTGATTCCAGCTGTGAGATTTCCTGCAGCACTTTGTTTATTCACCCTCATCCACAAAGCCAAAATGATGGCGTCAGAGCCGGACTCTCCGAGTTTGAAACATTCTGAAAAACTTTAGGAGCATTAGACCATCGCTTGGCTTTATTCCAGCCGCAGCAGACGGGTAGAGCCACAGTCATTATGTAATATGACTGATCAGAGCCATATGTAACCGAAGTGACTGCGCTCAGTAATCAGATAATGTTGGGTATTTCGGCTTCCTGTTATAATCATAGCCATGGATGGAACTGTTAGGGCCATGAATGGGATCTATTGTTTGTCAGGAGGGGGTTGGGAAGATGTTTAGAATAAAATGTATAGCACAATGTACAACACAGAGCAGGGAAAGGTAAGGAAGGCAAATCAGAGTGCAGTGGGGTAATTCTTTAATGCCCGGCACAATGGCCAGAGTGGAGCTTTGCAACCTTTCCAGCAGAGGACAAACCTTCCTAAATATAATTCCAGGATAAAGATCTTCCACATAACATTTTGTGATAGAATGATCCAAATTTTGTCTTTTTATAAAACAAGTGGCAGACAGATCTGACATTAATTTGCTTTCTTCTCTTCAAGGCACTCACTTTGAAAGAATAATCCCAGACGCCGGGCCCGCAACCCAGAACCCCTCCGGGGTGAAACGTTTGATCTTCTGTACAGGCAAAGTGTATTATGAGCTGACCAAAGAGCGCAGCACCCGAGGAATGGAATCTGAAGTGGCGATCACTCGTGTGGAGCAGGTGAGAACATTTAGTATTTGGAGGTTTGTGCTTTGTATTTTCTCTGCCAATCAGAACTCCAGGATTAAAAATACAAATATAGAAACATTATAATGTGTAAAAATCCGGGGGCAGAGAACCATAAAAATAAGTAAAGCTTTGTGCACTTGTCAGATTTGTTTCTGGATTTTAGTGATACTAGAATGATGAGCACAATGAGCAGCTGTATAGTCGGTGGTTTAGTGATCCTCCATGGCTACGGGTTAATGGTCAGATATCTGGGGGCAACAATGTTCCTGAATTGTATCATAGCTGAGCCTAAAGTCTTCCTGTGAGTGACCTCAGAAGATACGTCCATCACTCCTGACAAAGTACAGCTGTGTGTAGCTTCACTCGTGTTTTATCATTCACCTAAAGTACATCAGCAAAGAACCATCCCAGACTTTCTGTACAAAGATGTTTCTCTTGCTTTTTTGCTACTCTGACTGCTATACTGTGAATAGCCTGTGTTAAAAGAGAACGTCAGAGTTGGTTCTCTCTCTCCTTCCTTTGTGATAGCAGGGCAGCACTGTGGCTTAGTGGGTAGCATTCTAGTCTTTTGCAGCGCAGGGTCCCAGGTTAGAATCTCAGCCAGGACATTATCTGCATGGAGTTTGCAGGTTCTCCCTGTGTCTGTGTTGGTTTCCTCTGGGTATTCAGGTTTCCTTTAAAAACATGCAGTTAGGTTAATTGGCTTCCCCCAAAATTGTCCTTAGACTGTGGTGACATATGACTATGGTAGGGACATTAGATGTGAGGGACAGCTAGTCACATGACTATAGATTCCGCGTAGCGTGTTGGCGCTAAATAAATACTGTCTAATAATATTAGCAGTAATGAGACATGTTGGGTTTTTCAGTCTTCCAAAAGCCAGCAAATGGAAAGGCAATGTCCATCCATATAATACAATAATATAAGACATTTGTATCTGACATCTGTATCCCCTTTTTTTCCTTGAAATGCCATGTTTAACTTTCTAACATTTTTCCCCCTCTAGCTGTCTCCATTCCCATTCGACCTGCTGGAGAAGGAAGTGAACAAGTATCCCAATGCAGAGCTTGTCTGGTGCCAAGAGGAACATAAGAATCAGGGTTATTATGACTATGTGAAGCCACGATTACGCACCACGATACACCGCACTAAACCTGTCTGGTGAGTGCAGAGACATCCTGTGCCAATAACAGAGCAAACATTGTGCCGAAACTAAGATTCCTGTAATGTAAAGCCTGGTAAACATGATGCACCTATTCCATTTATAGACCTATAACTAATATTATGCTAAAAAAGGACTGAAAAATAATCATATTGCATCTGGTGCCTGGTTTACAGTCATTACCTCACCCATATACAGAAGAATAATGTATTTTCAGGGCTGAGTAGTGCAGAAAAGAAAGTTATTTTAGTGACCAGTCTTTCAATAAATAAAGCCTATGATGCAGCAAGGCAATAGCTGAGTGTGGCATGGGAAAGATAAAATTGCCGATTATATGGAATTCCTGCTGGGTATTATTTTGTGTTTTAGCCCTTCATTCTGACAGAAGTTTGTGATGTTAATGTGGCAGAAGACTTTGGTCTATTTGTCTTACACCACAGTGATACCACTGATCTCCAATAAACTATTAGAATTATTACAAATTCCAATGTCTCTGTGCACACTCCACACAAACTGGCTGCTTCCGTGTGACTTACTGGACCTGGTTCACCGATAGGCAGAACAGTACCCAAGCAGAGAGATCCAAAATTATATAGAAAATGGAGCCCCAGACTCCATAAATAATCCAATTACAGCCAACTCATCACACGAGTTCTTTGCTGCTTCATCAATGCAGCTCCGAGCTGAAACTTTTATATTTTCATACTAGATCCAAACAGGAGAATAAAGGCTGTTTCAGGCAGCTCCTGTCTGCAGTGTTCCCGGCTCAGATCAGGATGGATTCATCCACCTCCAATATTGCACAAATACATTCCTTATTTTTCCCAAATCAAAACAAACTTTTGGTTAAGGAAACAAATCCTTCTTTAACTCCCACAAAATGCAGAATTGTTTTTTTTTGTTTTTGTTTTGCAATAAGTTTTTATTAAGAAAGATGGAAAGTATTCAAATCAACGTACAGAACATGGCAACCAACAGTAGAATCAGGTAAACATGGGGGGAAAAAAAGGGAATATCAGGGTTGGAACTCATCTGATTCTACAAAATCTATCCGCAACTTACCATGTAGTCATGAAAACTTCATTTCGGTCATAAAGTTATGCCATCAGCTCCCAGAATTTTTATTTTATTCATCCAGATCTTCCTGGTTTCTGTGTTATTCATTCCCAGAACCCCAGATATAAGTGCTACAAACATGTTTTTGCAGCATTTATTAGTTTATCGTTTGCAAACCTTAAATCTGGGAAAACAGCTTACTGATTAACTTTTATTTTAGCCCACATAGCCATTCGGAAAAAACGATCACCTCGGGAGTAATGTGATTGGTTAAATGCACAAAAGTGCGATATTACCGGACTTTGAATTGATATGTGGATCTTCTAGGGTGTGATGCGGAGCTTTTCCTTAAAGTGCAATATATACACACACTCACATTCTGTGATTAAACGTCTGGCTTTGTGTTTCGTGTTCCAGGTACGCTGGACGAGATCCTGCAGCCGCTCCCGCTACTGGCAACAAGAAGACCCACAACACAGAACTGAAGAGATTCCTGGACACTGCATTCAATCTGGATTCTTACAAGGACTTCCAGTAAAGTGGCAGCTCCTTGTTCTCTCCTTCTGCACTCCCAACTTTCCTTCATCCACACACTCGCAGGGGACGCCCCTCTCTACTCCGCCATTTTGCTATATCAGGCCGGAAAGGTGTTACTTCAGAACTCGCACAAGGCAGCTTATTGCTGCTGTAAGCTCGCCAACCATTAAACATTTTATTTTAATGGGGCTAAACATTAGCAGTTTTGTTTTTAGTTCATATGATTGGGAGAACAGTAGATAATACAATACATATCTCTGTGCTGGGGTTTGTTTTTATTTTAGGATATGAGAAGCGCCGTGTGATTGTAATTCATATCTGTATATTAGTGGCTGGCCCTGACGTGTCATCGGCCTAAGAAAGCATGACAGCATGTGTTGTAGGAAGGGGCTCTGCAGAGGCCACACGGATTTTAAATGTAAATTTTATACATGTAAAGATATTTTTTTTTTAATATTCTTAATTGGGCAGCAGTGGAACCACGATAGCTAGAGGTCAGAGCGGATCTGTATATGGAAGTGATACACCCAGGCTTAGAGTATAGAAGAAAGTCAAACCATGCAGATGTTACCTCTGTTATCACATTGCATTAAGCTGAAATCCTTTGTTTCACGTCCTGCTGCTTCAGCTGAGCTTTGTCAGAAGAATTACCCTAGAAGAGAAGAAATCTAGTGACATTGAGGACCCATTCACACCAGAGTTCCCTGACACAATCCCAGCACAAAATAAGACAATTTTCTGTCTCCGGCTTCACTCCAATGTGCTGCAAAGGTGGATGTGTTGAGTTCTTGTGCATTATGTTTTAATTCTCTTTAGTGCAGTGGCATAGCAAAATAATGCAGACTTTCCATACAACCTAAAGGTCCTTGTCAGCCTCCCCGCTGCTTTTTAGAAACATTTGCAATAAATAATGAAAACCAGCAAATGATCTTATCCTGCAATGTATTGTAACAATGGAGTGCAGTGCTTCCACAGCCTGTGCTAAATGCAAGTTGTAGTGTGCTCATAGTTGTGAATATTCCTCATTGCTGTGCCTTGTGCTCCTGTTGTGTGAAAAGCTTCACTATAAGGCCATTGCAGGATTGTCAATACTCGGCTAGACATAACAAGGGCTTGGGGAATTTTAGGTCAACTTTCCCTTTAGCATTTCCAAGATGGAGACTGGAGTACTGATGTACAGATATCTTGTTGTGCCTGCAAATACCTCTGTTGGTCCTTTGTGTCCATGCAGAGACTATGGAATCCTAAGTCTAGTTTGCACGTTTGCCACAAAGTTGGCGTAACGCCTAACACCATGAATGAAGAAAAACAACTTCCTTTGCACTGCAGGGGGGTAATTGCTTGTCTTGGGCTGGAATGTGAAGAGTAAGTTTGGCTTATTCCCTCCCTCCCTGTATGGTCTTCTATAGTGAGTCGCAGGTAGTGATCTCCTCTCCTGCAACCTTTTCATTGTGGGGGTAGGTCAACTGCAAAGGAAGCTTTTTTAAATTCTTGGAGACCAGCCCCCTTCTGGTGCTAAACCGGCTTTTCTCCTACCCCTATTCATGTGTCTGTGCTGCTTTCTATAGATATAGCATTTATATTGGAGGCAGTGGGAAGTGGGGTGGTCTAATCTCAGTACACCTAGGCAAATATTAGGCCCCATCCCTGAGTGTAAGGCTGCATACACACATGCAACGATTGTCGTTGGCAAGGATCTTTCACAATCTGCCCAATGCATGAATGAGCTGTGTACATACAGCGCCATTCTGCTCCATTAAGAAAGGAGGGGGGAGAACGAACTAACGGGCAGCACCCTGCTGTGCTCTCTCCTCTTCACTTGTATTGTGATTGCTCGTAGTTTGTGGATCCTTCAGGATCAATCCATGAACAATGTCGGACGAGCTCTGTACACATGCAAGATTCTCACCCGATATCAGCCCTGAGTCGATTATCTGACGAGAATCATCTGACGTGTGCCTATGATCCAGGAGGGTTTTACAGAGATTAGAAGACTAACCGATGTACTTCAATCACTACACGGTGCCTGCACTCCGCAAGTGTTTGTCCTTTATGGTGATATTAGGCCAGGTCAGGTTCATGTTAAAGCTCAGCCATGTACCCATGTGTATGACAGGCATTGCCAGCTGTGACTGTTCTCACATAATGAAGACGTGTGATGGCATTATGTACTAAGTCAGCAAAATGCAACCGTGAAACAGAGGTAAGCAACAATTATGTGTCACCGAACCAAATGTAGAATCATTGCAATCTCCCCATTATTAGGGATTGAAATACAAGCCTTATACAGAGTCACCCGTACACCGAGGGGGCGTAGTATTGATAGAAATGTGGGCACTGGCATCTGTTTCCTGGCCATATTACCACTAGAATCTTCCAGTGCCCAGATTGAAATCATTATGATCCTTACTACTTGGTGAAGGACTTCCACCTAATATATTTGCTGCCACCTTAAACTAGTAAAGCCATGAAGATGATGGCCAAGGAGCTGTCCATCAGCACTGCACCGAATTACCATGACAGGTGCTCTTTTACTAAATGACCATGACTATGTGTCCTAGAGATTTAGCAGTTGTTTTTACTGCATGCTGGGGGAGGGGTGGGGGGTATTATTTCACAAAATGCCACTATTGACCACAGTACCAGCCCTTAGTAAATAAAAACATTACCGACATCCTGACAACAAACTGCTGCCACTCTATAAACTCACACTCGGAGGATTCTGGGTAATCTGCATTAGATTAATGGCTGCCTTACCCAGAATCCTTTGCTGTGCATTTGTAGTAAACCATTTTCTGGGGTTTTCTTTGGTTAGAATATTGAATCTTATGACCCTTCTAATTGCATGTGCCAAATTTAGACTCACGCAGGAGGTGAGAGGTGAGCTGCATGTGAGTGTGAAACCAAACGGGCGAACCAATGACGAGGCCACTGACACAAAACAATATTATTTATTTTGTTAAAATAAATAAAATTCTATATACATAATGGAGTGCAATGGGAAATCTTTCATTTAGCTTTTAGTACCGGTCAATGAGTTTGTTTTACAGAATGTGAGTGCAGGAATTGTCTCGTCTCATTGAATATAATAATAGAAATCTAACCAGTAAATGTTCATTTCCCGATCGGCGCTGAGATTTACTAATTGTGTGGTGGAGGAGTTCTCTGTGCACAACAAATCCTTTATACCCCAATGCTGCCCATCTTCCATAGGATCTTTGCATTGATGGCACCAGTTTGAGATTCTTCTGAGATATTTTAAACTTTGACAGCTGCATTTATTCTGCAGATTTAGGGCCATCGATGGGCTGGTGTCAGTGGGTCGGTTCTACATCAGACTGAGATAACTCTGAGCTCCTTTGGAATGAATCTTCAGCTGCGTTTAACCTGCAAGTGACCCTTTGACCTCCAAGTGGGTTTTGCATTCTCAAAGACCACAAAATCCCTCTAATGGGAAAAAGCCCATTGTCAGTACGATCATTTATTATATGCACAGATTTTTGAGCCTGTTGGATATGACATTGACAGTCTAGGTGTGAGGTGAGATTTGCTTTATTTTATTCCGTGTGTATCAAGCAGGTGGCAGCTGGAGCCCTGCACATCCCCCAATCCGCCATCTTGTAGCAGTGCCGAAGGTTTTCCAGAATCATTTAATACAAATGATGTCATTTTATACAATGCAGCTCGGTAATGACTAGCAGGTGAAGGAGTCGGCATTTGTTAGGAGTTGATGGAGATTATTTGCACCTGCAGCAAAATTCTGAGAATAGTTAGAGCAGCCGATCTTTGTCGGGTTAAAGTGGAGCCAAACCCCAAGGTCCGGTTCCGGAGGTGCAACAGGAAGAGGAAATTACAGTGCAGGGGAATCCTTTCTTAGCTCCCTAAACAGATCAACAGTGCAGGATGAATCCCCCTCATCTCTCGTATGGGGACAGTTCTAAGATTTCAGGATTTCCGCCACACTTTGATTCCCATTTACAATGGTGAGGGGAGTCAATTCCTCCAATAAGGAAACAGCAATACAGACTTCATGGGTGTCCAAACTGTATTTCCCAGCAATAAATGGCCATTCATATGAAATAATGAGACCCCCTAACAATTGTCAACTTCCACCTTGTGGCCAGGTAGTGACTTTTTGGGCCAACAGTCAAAATCCATGGAGATAAATTGTCCTATTATTTTATTATCCAGTGGAGCAGCAAGCAAAAGCTTCATCAAGTACTGAGTATTGGTCATCAAAGGGGTTTTTGGGATGGCTGCAAAACATGAATGTCCTAAAATGAAACACTCGGATACCAGGCGGGTACATTTATTAGCACACTGGAATGAAAAAAATGTAAACCCCCCAAGCTAATCCCCAACACCTGACACCATGGGAGGCCATTGCTGTTGGTGAGGGGTCTCCATTTAGGAATCATTCTATAGACTTGAATGAGCTGTAACAATACCATTGGAATAAGGGCCCATTCAAGTCTTTTATAGCCTCGAATGGAGGAGGGTAGCCCATCTGGTCCAATCCCTCAGAAGAGCCATTGTAGTACAAGTGCTGAAAGCTTTAATTCTGCCCATGACAGGAAGATGTCAGAACATGCTGTGAATGAGGGCTGAACCATCACAGAGCTGTCAGAGAGCCCATAAGGGCCCCTGCCCACCATCAGAAGCACCTACAATGGGCACAGAATAACTGGACCATGGAGCAATAGAAGAAGGTGGCCGGGTCTGATGGGTCACATTTTCTTTTGAATCCTGTGGATGGCCAGGTGTGTCATTTACCTGGGTAAGAGATGGCAGCCGGGTGCATTATTGGAAGAAGACAAAATGGCGGAGGCCATGTGACATAAAGAATCCGCTGCTAACATCGGGTGCCGGATACCACTGGGCCCATCAGAAATGTAGCTTCTGTGTCTTGGTGGGCCACAGGGGGACCTACAAAATATTCGGCTGGGGGATTCAGGTTTTGGTTGGTCAGAGTAAAGCAGCTAAAAAGTTTATAAATCTGTATGTTGGGGGTATAATGTCCGAGGACTGCCCCAACCTTCCATGGAGCTGCAGTAGAAGGTAGTTAGGTCTTGGCCATCCCAGAAGCTCCGGGGTCCCAATGTTTTGCCTCGATATATCCAAAACTTCAACCGTCGCATAATCTTACCTGTCTCTGCCAAAATCTTTGCTGTGAGATCAACCTGACAAAATAATTCCAGTTGGCCAGGAAACCTGGGGCATCTTAACTCACCTTGGCCCTTGGGTCCCCCATGGTTTCATTAGCTCAGGAGATCAGGTGACCTGATATCAGTTTATAGGTAAAACAGCTATTTTCCCCCATGTGGTGCTGAGCCTTCCTGACTAATACAACCTAAATCCTATAAATGGAAGGGGTGGGGTCAGACTGGGAGGGAGGGGCTGAGATAATGCTGAGCCAACCAGGAACTGAGGCAGGCTCTATCTGACTTGCTGCAGCTTCTATTGCACATTGTGAGAAGCTCAGAGTATGCAGTGAAATCAGAGCAACTGGAAGCTCCCTGGTCCAAAGCCTCGTACAGACATTCCTGCTGTTGCTCAGATGTTCTCCTGGGTTTGGCTAACACTGGAAACCACATGGGATGTTTGGACGTGGTTGCTAGTGTTTGCCAGGCGGTTTGCCTCCGTTTTAATACTATAGACTACCAATAACCCCCACCCTCCTCACCACATGCTTGTTGTTGTTCCCAGGCCCAGATGCCGCAGATTTCATACATGAGGTTGTAAAATGCCGCATTCACTGGCTGAAAATCAGCAGGGAGAAGCAAAACCTGCAAAGTCATTCCTGGTCTATCATTGAGTCATTCCCTTTGTTCCTCACTAGGGGGCGCTAACAATCCTCAGCAACTTCTCCACCCAAACCCAGAACACTGCAATGGTGGCAGCAGAAGGAGTAGCGCAGCAGGCGGGGGGGGGGGCGGCGCAGGCCATTTTATATCAAATGAGACCACAGAGAATCCTTCAATCTTACAATAACAACCAATCAGAACCTTTCATTTCATTACACTTTGCAGAAATTACAGTTGGAGCTGATTGGTTGCTATGTGAAACAATGTAACAAAAAAAAAAAAACACTTTACCATAGCAACAAGGATAAGATATCCATAGTAACCAATTATTGGAGGGAAAAGTGTGGCCAGGAATTCTCCATTCTGGGTGGAGGGATGAGGAACCTTTCATGCCCACAAATATTTTACATATTTCCAGGAAACTTCAGGATCTGTTGGTTCATTTTAGGGCCCCTTATTTATTACCATTGGAGGATGAGATGTTTGCTTCGCTTTTAATAATTTGCTGTTCAGACACCTGGCGCAGGCTCTTGTAGTATCTGCAGGTGTAATGATTTGCCCTCTGTATGGGGTACATGGCGTTCCGGTGAATAATGCTCCGCTCACAATAGGTTAAATGGGGGGGGTAAGTGTATCTGCTGTTTCTATGGAAACCCCGGGCACTGCAGAGACCTGGAGGGAGGGGCGGTTGATGCATTCAGTGAGTGCGCACCTTCCGCACCTTCCATCTCCCATTGTTCCAGAGCTCGGCTTTCCTCCCACCCTTCCCTTCATCGCCCCCCCATCCCCTTTCCCCGTCTCTCCTCGCTGTATTGTCTTCCTCTGCCATTGTCTCTGCTGCCTCCCGTTACCTCTGCCCACCCTATGATTATCCCCTCCTCTGCCCCTTCCTCAGATGCCCCCTGTGCCCGCCTGTAATGTGAGACTGTCAGATCCCTTCCACTCACCCCTTCCTGACCGGAGCGGCATTGGACATTTGATGACCTCGGCTCCACCTGTTCGCCTAACTCTTCAAATAACAAAAACCCCAAACCTGGGGGCAACGCTGCTACCGGCACAACTTCAATATGAACTGTCCCTGCACCCGCCATTGTGCCTCGCATTTATTCAGGGGGTAAATGCCTACAAATAGGGTCACCTGGGGTTGGGTAAGTGTATACCCCCAGGGTTAGCTTGGGTTGGGTAAGTGATTCTCCCTGGGGTTATACCCCTAGTGTTGGGTGAGCTTTTACCCCTAGAGTTAGCTGGGTTGGGTAATTGTATACTGTTAGGTTTAGCTAGAGTTGGGTAAGTACTTCTTCCAAAAGTTAGGTAAGTCCTCACCCCCGGGGGTTATACCGTTGGGTTTGGGTGAGCTTTAACCCCTAGGATTGGGTAAGTCCCTACCCCTCGAGTTATCTAGGGTTGGGTAAGTTTGGGTTGGGTGCCTCTCCCTAGGGTTGGGTGAACTTTTACCTTTAAGGTTAACAAGGGTCAGCTGGGGTTGGGTAAGTGTACAACGTTAGGTTTAGCTGGAGTTAGGTAAGTCCTCACCCCTGGGGTTATACCGTTAGGGTTGGGAGAGTTTTACCCCCAGGGTTAGCTAGGATTTGGTAAGTCTATGCCCGGAATGTCTGATAGGATTGGGTAGGTGTATACCCCCAGGGTTGGGTAAGTAGTTGTATGTTTGCCCCCTCTGTATAGATGGAGATAGAAGAGGAATATTTCATTCTCCGGGATGGGTCAGGGGCCACAATTCTTTGTATGCCCCGGGTTGATATTCTGCAATACCCTGAGCCCTGCACCTCCGGTGACAACCACAGCCGGGTCCGTGAGGGGCAGAAGTTGCCCCAGGTGGGGCAGTAATAGCAGCAGGTGATCATTGCATTGTGAAAACATTCAGCAATAGGCGGCATTACAGGGCAATTATCCGGGGCCCCGACACATGCCTCATTTAAACCCGGGGACAACTTGCCATATCTATGTGTGATTAACCAAAACTTTTTTTAGAACTTTCAAGCAGAATAGAGAAGGGTTAATACCCCAGTCAGGTCAGATTTAGATTTTCTGGTCATTAAGCAATTTTATATTCACTTCCTGTTCAAGCGACACAACAGGAAGTGAGAGAAAATCTCACCAAATGCCTCTGCAAACCCCGATATCACCTTGTAAATGCAGCAGTGACATCATCATTGGGCTAACCAAGGAGCAGTGCTGTGGGAGGGGCCTAATAGCTCCACCCATTACAGACTGCCTATAGAAAACTACAGGAGGGGCGGAGACAAGACCAGGCACCCTGCACATGGAGGGAGAGCAGCAGTGACCGGTCTGTATTACGGGAAGCTGACTAAGATTCCAATACCCCCAGCTCCCGTGTACGGGGGGGTTAACCACGTCATTGCCCATAGCAACCGACTCTCTATTTATTGTTTTCTCTCATCTGATTTGTTGCTGTGTTATATTGGGGCCCAGCACTGTTTGTACCCCAGGAATGAGGGGGGGGGGCTGTCTGGGGCGGCCCGGGGTCTGTGGGTGGTTCCGCATTCTCCTCCAGACACACAATGTGACATTCCTGGCCGCTGGCTGGGTTCAGGGAAGGACACGATGCCACAATCCAGACATCCGGGATCCACCCTGCCGACTCCCAGCAATCTTCTGCCTCGTGATGGGTCCGGGAGAAGTATGGGGGCACCAGGGGGGCTACATGGACACCCCAGGGGCATTTCTGCTCTGGGCCTCCGTGTTATGGTCCATGTTACTGCAATACAGAGGGATAAATCACCGGCGGGTAACTATCACCCCTCAGACCCCAGAACCCAGGGTAGTGGGGCAGTTATGGCATTTGTTACCCCCTATTCTTCCCTTTGTGCCCCAGCATGGCAAGGGGGAGAAGGAAGATTGGGTGACTGTGGTTAGATTCTGCCCCAGGCCCTGGTGTGCAGTGTGAGAGGACGGGGCCATAGGGAGCCATACCTGGGGGGGAGGGGGTGTTAGGAGCCTGTGGCCTACCAGCCAGGGGAACGGGGGCAAAGCACAGTGGGGGAGGTAAATAGCCTGGGGTTGGGGGTTTCAGAGAGCGAGGTCAGGTAGGCTCTCATTGAGTTTCGTGCAGCTGCCCTCCCCCCAGGGTTCTACCCCGGCTGCCCCACAATGGTTTACACTGGTGGTATTAAGTACCCCTGGTAGTGAGCCGGGGCAGAGGGTGCAGGGAGCTCTGGGGATGCCGATTTACCCCTCAGCCCCTGTGCCAAGAAATGGTCCCAATGAATTCACAGCCATGACACCAATGCTTAGAGGGGCCTCCAATTTCCTGTGTCATAAGAACTGCCCTATGCTGGGGTAAATTCACATCCGACCCTTTTACACCAACCAATTCAAATAAAGCTTTTGTTCTTATATTGTGGGGTATTGGCCTGCCCTATGGCGAGTGACCTATGGGGGGCGTTATTGTGCAGGGTGAGGAAAATAAGCCCAGTGTAAGCTCCGGGTCCCCCCAATCAGAACTTTCACACAGGTCTCCCCATCTCTGGTCCAATGAGAATGGCAGGTTTGCCTGTTACCCCGGTGGGGTGACCCGGACACCATCTACTGCCACCTATGGGATGCCCCCGAGGTCTACAGCTATCCCAGTCTCCGTGCACCGGATAAATCATTGAATATCCAATGGAATGTTCTATAGGTTGGCCAAGAAGGAGATTGGATTATACCCCAATGGGGCCGTTATCAGCCGGGGTTCCATGGAGTTCAGGGGTTCCTTTAGAAATGGCACAGGGACCCCCCCAATCTGATGGTGGCCCTAAAGCTCTGGGGCCAACATCTCCTGGCATAGTGGGCCACCATTATTGGCAAATCATTGCTGACCACCCCCATTCCTCCGTCACGGGGCCGTCACCCCCCGGTACCTACACAGGATTGCCACATTCATCCCCCAACGTACTGACATTGATGACAGACAACGAGCTGTTTTGGGGTCTTTGAGACCCCCGTGGGGGAGGGGGGGTGACAGGCGGCTGAAATAATTTCCATCACAATGGTTGCCGGCATGAATTGTGGGGTCGGTGGGGGTAACATTGGGAGGCCGTGGTGGCCCCTAGAACAAGGAAAGGGTTAATCTCTGCCGCCTATTATTACGCATTTTGTCCCAGCGATAGAACGCCGTGTTCTGATCTCCCATTGGCCCGCAATGACACCCCAACCCATCCCCCCCCCTCGCTATTTCTCAAAACAAGCGGACGGATGACGGGGGGACCGCACATATTATCCCAGCACCTCACTTCCTTCATGGGGCCCCTGCTGGCCCTCAGAGGCCCCCCTACGTCAGGGCCCACACAACCCATCCCCCCAATGTCAGCCCAGGGTGATTTCTTGTTACACCTTGATGGGCAGAATTATCTGAAATGTAAATTATTGCTATAAACCCAAATGTAAAACCTGTAACCCGCTGATAGAATTTATTTTATATTCTGCACCCTTATAGGTGATACGTGACCGGAATCGGGGTAACACAGCCAGCAGGTGCCCCGGGGCCCATCCACAGCTCTATTTCTGTTCCTTTTATTGCCCCGACAGCAGCATGAACATGGCAATATCTCATTTTCAGCTTCAATTTGGGCAGAACTCTTCCCCAAACCCCCGGGACTTCATATTCATTTATTCCGGGTGTCCGATATCCTTTACTGCAATACTAACCCTATGTCTGGTGCCGTCCTGCAGATTCACTGCTCTGAGATCCAGCAAACTCCTCCGCCTGCTTCATCCAATCCATTTTCCATGAGCCCAGGAAGTCCTGGATACCCCCCTGGGGCTAAATTATCAGGTGCCCTGGGCTCATAGTGCCATACAGCACTCACAATATTTGGGGATCAGGGAGATTTCCCCAATGTCAGTTTTGGGGTTCGGTCATTCCTCGGGGTCAGCTGGGATTCTAAAAATACTTTTTGTAAAATTTTATATTTGTCTTTTGGTTGAACGTGAAGACGGAGAAGACGGGGGACACGGAACCCCCACTTTTCCCTATGATAAACTACAAGCCCCATAATATTCAGGGATTAATGCCCCCGGGGGTAATTATCATCATCTGGAAGTAACAGGCTCCATATTGATGTGCAGCCAGAATTTTATTGGCAGATCCTTTAAATGCACCGCGGGGGCATTACTGTGCCCGGACCCCCAGGCTGCACCCCAATAATATTCCTATGTCTGGGATCTCCTAAAACTTTGGATATTTTAGAAAGGAGCTCAAACCCACCTGCGGGGGTATTATGATATGAATGGGGCATTTGGGGTAATTTCTGCTTTACTTCCTCTTCTGGAAGCAGAGAAGAGATTGAAGCGCCATCTGTCATCGGTAACGAAAAATCTCCTTGGTGCAGATCAGCCCAAATCATACAATCACCCGCCTGGCATTGTGGGGGCCGATACAGCTCTGACCCATCGGGGTAAAAACCCTACAACACACCCACAACACTGCCCCTGCCCGCCTCCTTCCTATAATGCTCCCTGCTCTTCCCCAGGTAAATGACGCACCTGGCCAGTCACATGACAAAGTAAACTAATTGGACCTGGCCACCTCCTTCCATTGCTCCATGGTCCGGGTCTGATGCCCATTGTGGGTTCTTTTAGTGGGTCAATGGGCACTTTGTGGCCATGCACTCCCATTCTGACCTTTCTTTCATGGCCATTAATGAGCTTTGGGTGTCCCTGTTGCGGGTTCACCGCTTGTCCTTCCTGGGGCCATTTTTTGTAGTTACTAAGCGTGCCAGGAACACCCCTCAAGTCCCCCTGAACCCATTGTCCAACCCTCACAATTTGGCCCCTGTCAGAGTCATTGTGATTGGATAATCAATGTTATTCTCTTCACCTGTCAGTGATTTAATGTTTTGTCTCCCCAGTGTAGCGGCATGGTCATATAATAATACCAGCTCTCACCAGCAGGTGGCACATTACCCCGCATACATTCCTATATACTGGCAGCAGACACAAGGTTGCTTTGATGATGATTTGTGCCGTGTTTCTGTAATCTGCAGCCGGAGATCTTTTCTGGGGGATTTTGTGAAATGAGGTCAGTCCCTTTATAGTACCCCCTCGCTTACCCCAACTTACCCCAAATAAAGCAGGGCAAACTCCGGGTTCACTATACTGCCCCCCTCCCCCACATATTTGGTGTTTTGCTTGGTGTGGTGCTATGTGATGGGTTCCTGCCCCAATATTGGTGGCAAGTTCTGCATTCTTTGCCCCTGGACTGGGTATATTGGGGACCTAATATCCCCCAAGGTTTATAATTAGCAGTGTTGGGGGTCGGTGAGTTGATAAAGGCCAACCAATGAGAACCAAACACATTTCCCAAATTCTATTCTCTGGGCCCCCATTGGATTGGTTAAAATACTTGAATGGTACCAAATACAAGAATGTGCCAGGAGAGGGCTAAATGGTATGACAGTGGTGGGGCAGATCGGATGGATTTGGGTAGCCGTTATTATCAGAGGGGCAGATAAGAGGGGTAAAACCCCAGGAAGCCCTCACATTCCACACAGCTGCCCCGGTGGTCTCTTCCAGACCTTTGATTGGGATGAAGGGAAGCAGACAAAGATGGCGGGGATGTAAATTCTGCTTCTGTGCAAATTGGACAGGTTGATGGGTCCCCCAACCCCAGGGGTCATTCCTGCGCCCCCTGTAGGTACCCCCTGAGATTACAGGAAGTGTAATGACAGCAAGCTGCAACATTGCTGACCATATGGAGGATGTAGAAAGTCTCTGAAAGAAGAACTCTCTGTGCTGCAGACTGCAACCAATCAGCTTTTTCTGATGAGTTTCAGTGCCTGTGATGGGCTATAAGTGTAAGCGGTGCCAGGACATCTGTAGAAATGAGCACCAGGAATCCCCGAAATTCTAAGGGGTGCATTATGAGCCTTCCTGGCCTTCTCCAACCTTCCTATTGGCTGCAGAGATTACCCATCACTCCTATGAACCAATAGGGAAAGAGAAGAGTAGGAGGGGCAAATCCAGCTCAGATCTACACCTGGATGTGTCACAATGTGCCATGTGGAGGACCCAAGGTACCCGGGGCCCCTAATGTGTAGACACAGACAGGGCAGCGCCACTATAATCCACCCTGCAAATGATGAATGAAAATGGTGAAAATATAAAGACAATTGTTCGTTTAGCTGATTTTATGAATAAAGCTTAATATGTTCCGAGACTCCGGGAAGAAGACCATGGCCTGCTCGGTGCTTACTTTCCATCTGAATTCACAATCCTCACATTATATATTATTATTGAACAGTACTTATATAGCACCAACATATTACATATCGCTGTACATTAAAGTAAAGCTGACATGATAGAAACGTACATTCAGTTAGCTAGACCATTATTATTACACAGTATTTATATAGCACCAACATGTGACTTAGCGCTGTACAAAGTCCATAGTCATGTGACTAGCTGTCCCTAGGAGCTCACAATCTAATGTCCCCCCATAGTCATATGTTATTATCACAGTATAATGGGGGGAAGCCAATTACCCTAACTTCATGTTTTTGGAATGTGGGAGGAAATCGGAGTACTCGGAGGAAACCCACACAGACACAGGGAGAACCTACAAACTCCATGCAGATAGAGTCCTGGCCGAGATTCCACCCTAGGACCCAGCGCTGCTATCTCAGGTCAGGCTGCTGCCCATTCTGATGGAACCCCCCATAGCAAGAGTTGGATTAGGACAGAACCCCCCCTAATATTTAAACTACAATATTCACAGAGAAGCCACCATTTCCATTATTGCCTGGCCATTCTCCATCAGACACCCAGGTGCGCCCTCCCCTCCAAAGTACTGGGGGGGGGTCACAGAGGTTGTACCTGGGTACCCTGAACATTCATCGGGCCTCGGGCATTTGCCTAGGCTGCCTTGTGAATGTTTGGTGTTGGGTGAACCACACATGGTTCTGGGCAGGGTCCTCCCTTCCTCCTATTGTGTGATACTCCCCCCGCCTCATAGATTGTAAGCTCTTCAGGGCAGGGTCCCCTCCTCCTCCTCTGTCACTGTCTGTATCGAGGGGGAGGGGGAGTTTGTTTGACGGGGACTGGCACCATAACAAGGGCACCTGTCAGGGCGGAGGGGTAGATTTGGGCATCGTACTAATAGGGGAGAATGTAATCACTGCAATTATTATTCCTCGGTGCCGGATGATGGAACAGGGAAGAAATAAATGGCTGCCTGGCACTCTGGGGGGAGATTTATCCATGTACACTGATCATTACACACTGCTCAATGTTCATTGGCTGATGATGGGGTAAATACCCCGATTTTTACCCCAGTAGGGCTGATTCCTCCCTCCTGCAGTCCTGCCAGTGCTCATACCTACCTGTAGTCACATTCAGATGAACTTTTCACTGCCTTCCAATCAGTTCATCATATAAGGACCTGGATGAATGAGAACATTCACTGACATATTCACAACCAGGAGAGTGATAATTATTTTCCCTGGAGAATCACATTGATACAATACAGGTAAGTATCCCTGCGCTGAGTCTTCTTTCCAATATAAATCACCTCTGTTGAGCCCTGTGGCTCCTGTGGCCCCTGGGCTGTCCTTGCTTGTTGTATATTCATTGGGTTCAATAGAATCTGTGCAGTGTATTATATGGGGCCCAGCAGCACCAGGCAGGCCACACATGGAAGATCTGAGCCCAGCAGGAAGCGGTGCAGGGAGAGGAGGATGGGCAGACTATGGGTAGGTGCACTCCCAGGTGCACTCCATGCACTGCCCTTCCCCCTCATTATACAGCAGAGGTGTTTTATTGCTGATAATTGTATTTATTATTCTGTAAAGCTGAATAAAGGAAAGTTGGGATGAATGAAGTACAAAGGGGGCGGGGCAGTGAGCGGGGCAAGGGGCGTGTCCTGTGCTTGATACAATGTATCCCTTGTTTCTATCTCAGTAATTGGAGTTCTGTGCAGGGGATGCAATGTCAGCCTTGTAGGGAAATGTTACATTCCATTGGGATAACAAAGAGATCCCAGAATGGGGGCCCCAGGTTCCCTCACTCCCAGTCTTTTCCCCTGATCCCCTCTATAATATTGAATCGCAGATTCCCATCATGATGAACATCGCCCTCCTCCAATTCCCAGCATCAGACACCCCCTCCCCCCCCCCCCCCGTATAGCATTATATTGCTGATGCTGAGCCCAGGGGGCGTGTCCATGACAGCCATGGCTCCAGGAAGGGGCGGGACCATGCCGGGTGTCATACAATATGTAAATTATGAATAGCAGCAGCGGAGGAGAAACGTTTTGCAGTAATCTCAGCTTTACCTAAAACATTAAATGATAAAATAAGTCCAAAGAAAAGCTTTAAATCTTAGGAATAAGAAGAAACTTTCCGTCCTCCTGATATCCAGACTGGAAATATGTGAACAAGCTGGATGATTTATTATTATTATTTATATATCGCCAACATATTACGCAGCGCTGTACATTATATAGGTAATGACAGACACAGGAGGAGGAGGGGACCCTGACCCGAAGAGCTTACAATCTAGGAGATCTGAAACGTTCTGTGAAGAAAGGGAAGAGAGAATTCCATAGAGAATCGTACAAAGACCCCCAGGGTGTACAGGATCAGGGGCCACATTCTGCCAACGGAGAACAGCAGCGCCCCGTGGTGAATCATTGATTTTGGGGAATGGTGAAGGGAATTCACTCCAGAGGTCTCCATCCAGAGCCATGGGGGGGGGTCAGAGCTCTCTAAGGCTGAAGCATGGAGGTTGTCACCCATGGGTGGGGGGCAGTTCCGGGTGCACCCATTTTTTTATACTTAGCCCATTGGGGTGAATAATCATTGGAAAGGCCGGCGGGGAAGCTACAAGGCAGTGAATATCCCAGCAGGATGAATATCGGTGTCAGTGCGGGGACACGGAGCCCGGGGGCCACTGGATCTGTTCAGTCTCAGCAGGAACTCAGGGAAAGGTCATCCAAGGTCAGATCAGCGCTCACAGGGCAATTGTCAGCTCAGAAATCTGAAACAAAAACTTTCTGTGCTGCCCGACCAACCCTGAAAAAGGAGGGGAAATCATCGGCCAATCTCAGATTCAGGAGAATGACAACTGGAAAACCATCTGCAGCTGTGTGAATCTTCCTCCTCTCAGTGAATGTTCTCACCCTAAAACATTCACTCCTCTGGGTGGAAGATCAGCCCATAGACCAATGGGGTTCAACCTGAACATCGACTTATCAAACCTGAAAGAACCCTCAATGGTAAAGAGCATTCACCCAACTACAAAGGATGTTCACCCAACTGAACCCTGGTACATTCACCCATCTCTAATATTCACATAAAGTAAATATTTGATTCTTCCACATTCCCCTAAATGAACATTCATTTGCCACCAAAAAACCTTTCGATTGCATTGTTTGCCCAAACGCAAGAAGATTCCATTGGCGCCATCGGCAAAACCCATCCAATCTCTGTTCAGATATTTTATAGTCGCCCCCTTGTGGTCCCTGCATGTGACACATGTTGGTGTCCATTGGACTCCATTGGGTTTGTACCATGGCCGCCATTGTTGGGTGCTCAAGGATGTAAATATCAGCCAATCTTCACCTTACTGACTTACTATTGGCCGGTGGGGGTGCCGGTCATAGTGATGGACAAGTAACACGCAGAACGTGGAGTCAGCGGGGGTGTTTCTAGGATTTTGGTTGATCTGGGGCACCGCTGGGCGCTGGGAGAGGGGCACCGCTGGGCGCTCCCCCCAACAGCTGTTACCCTCCCCCGCTCTCTCTGATGCTCCAGGAGGGCCCTCGGTGTCCTCACTATTGCGGGATTGCTGCTCCTGCATTGCCCTGACATCAGAGACTGGAACTGGTAGACGGAGTGCCGGGGGCAAAATATTTCATAGGATCAATAATGTGGGGTGGAGCCGGGGGGGAGGGGTATATATTTCGGGGTACCCTGGATTTATGTCAACATTTTCAGTTCTTACTCTCAAAGGTTTTAGACATCTCACCTGGAGATCCTGCCAGTAACAGCACTTCCTGCTGTAAGGTGGCAACACAAAGCCACAGCCCCCCAGCGTTGTCACCCTGCTTTGTCCATTCCTTCAGCTGAGCGAATCCTTTTAAAAATAATTTGCTGATTTCCTCTCTTTGCTAAATTTATCATTGAAATAATTTTGTTTCCGATAACTGGAAAATACCTGTTGATCCTGCCAGAAATGAGTTGAGATCTTCCTGTACTCCTTGCTTGTGCTGCACTCCAATCAGTTGGCAGTATGGACTACAGAACACCTCCCCACTATGGACACAGGGGGCGCTCTGTCCTTGGGGTCTCCAGGGCCCCCCCCACAGATACAATGCAATCTGCGCATTCTCTGCGTTGTACAAACTGAAATCTTCTGAATCAGTTTTTGTGGTTTGGATGACGAGAGATCATTCTGCGGGTTAGAATATAACATCTGCACTCATCCCTATCTGTGAATGTCTGTGTGAATTTGTGTGGGGTGTACATGTAGTATCACACAATCACCATGTGGGGGAGCTCCGGCTCAGTGTCACCAACCTGTAGTCCACCTGCAGTAGATGCCCAGCAGTGCTAATTCTCAGGAAATGTGTTTATTGTGTGTCAGACCCTGAATGTGATCTGGGATCAGCCTCTGTACAGCAGGGCTGGAGTGTGAGAGAAGGAAGCAGCAGGAGGAGCCAATCAGCTGATGTGATGATAATTTGTTGATAGCAGAGAGCAGAGTGAGATAAGCTCATCCTCTTTAGCTGTCCAATCACAGACTAGGGGCGGATCCAGAATGACCTGAGCTCACAGGCTATGAGTTGAAAGATTCTGGTCTTCAGACTGAGGACATCTTGTGGTAGAAAAAAGTATTGCAGGGACATAAATTCATTGAAGGCGAGTGTTGCAGCAAAATTCGGTTTTGTTATTTTATCTTTAATGGAAAGTTTTGTAGTATGGGTCGGCTCCTTCATCAGAGCAATAGTGAACATTGTTCATTGGGGACACCAAGTTGGGTCCATTTTGGAGAGATTTCCTCTAATTTCCTGTAGTGTCTCCAGGACAGGAAGTGAAGAGAATCCCCCCCCCCATAATATGACTTTATCTGGATTGCAGGCCAATCAAAGGGAAGGCTGGGGCAGCACCAGGCAGGGTTCTGAGGGGTCCAGGATCCTTCTTTCTAGGGTGGTCACCCCAAAGCCGACCAAGGGGACACCTACCCTTTCATGTCAGCTGATCCAGGGAAGCCCCCTCCCCCAGAGAATTCCCCTCTCTTTTGGTATATGGGATGGCGATGGATGCCCCCATGTGTCAGGACTGCATGGAGTGTGATGAGTGAGGGCGTGGCAAGTGAAGAAGAGAAGCATGGCAGGTCTGATGGATGAGCATTTACATAATATTGCTACCTGGGGGGTGGGGCAGAGGTGCAGATTCGGCTTAGATACCCTTTAAAGAAGACCAGGTCACTGATGGAAGCTGCCATTACTCCTCCAGTTCCAGTAGTGTCAGTCGCACACAGGAAACAAGCATGCAGGTGACTGAACACCTGAGCTTCATCCTCATTTTGGGTCAGAGATTCAGCGCCCAATGATGGCTGCGGATCAGAACCCCAACCAGGATAATCTGTGACATCATGTGAAGCAAACACAGAACTCTGACCTTCGATCAATCAATCACCTCAACATTGATGAACATTATAGAGCCTGGAGCTGTCTTTCCTGTGCATTGTTTGCGACCAATCACATTTTACGTCGTTTCCAAGGGGTTAAATTAAAAAATCCATCATTGAAATATTGTAATTACAATCTATGACCTGAAGGTGTCACTGTGACAACTCCAATTACCAAAGTAGGGGTTCACCCTGTGATGTTATTTACCAGAACAGCGACCCCTACTGGTGCACCACACACATTACACTCTGATTGTATACAATGTAGTACAAGGCACTGGCCAGATACAATTTGATTGGATGGATCATAGAAGTCCTCATAGGATTTATAACAATGGGGATTTTCTTTTGTTTGGGATGCACAGGCCGGCTAAAATCCCATTGGCTGTTATTGAGCATTTGACATGCGTGAGCCAGCTTTGCATTTCTTCAGACACATACCCTGCTGAATCAAGGACAGAACCAAAAGAACCTCAGTGGGTCCGGATGGAAATCAATCGTTCAGCCGGCCAGTTCTTCCATATTTTTATTGTTATATTTGATGTACATATCAGGAAAAGCTCCCTCTAGTGGTCAACTTGATATCAGCTAATGTGATTGGAAACCAAATCCCCAGAAGTCCGGGTTCAGACACTTCCTGTTATAGGGTGACAACGCTCTGCCTACCGTATGTATGTGCCGTTGTGTTGTCACCATGTTCTGTGCAGCCTATAGGAAGCCATGCACTGCTGTTGTCACCCTTTGATGAGGAGTTAATCGCCTGATTCATTGTCTCACCCATCCCCCTCTGCACATTGCTGGCTCGATACACTCGGCGCTCCTCTACCTCTGCCCAGCCAGTTTATGGGCGGGGTATCCGGGAGGAGGCGGGGCCAACAGCCCTGTGAGCTGCTGAATATTAATGAGCTGCATTGTGCAATTGGCGATCAGACGGAGCGGGGATCGGAGGTGTCGGGGCTGCGGCGTGTGATGTGACCCGGCCCGGATCTCTCAGCTCCTGATCGGTACCGGATCGCTGTATGTAAGTAGCACCTCCCCCACCCGCACTGCACCGCCCTTCCCCCCAGTGCCGGGAGCCACAGCCCGGCCTCAGGTTGGGCCTCCGGGGGGTAAAGGGGCCCCTTCCGGGGTGAGGGGTCTGCATGGGGTCTCATCACCCCTCAGTTCTGGGGGGGGAGTGAGTTTGGTTCTGGTCACCCCTGGGTTCTGGGATTGGTTCTGGTCACCCCTGGGTTCTGGGGGGGAGGGGTTGGTTCTGGTCACCCCTGGGTTCCGGAAACATTCCCACCACCTAATGGGGCCCCTAGTGACCGTGATATCCGGCACCAAGATTTCTGCCTCCGCCGGCCCTCTTCCCATAATGGGCCGTTACCTATCACTGGTCACATGACCGGCCATCTGACCCATTGCCCCTTGTCAGGTCCCTCTGATCCAAACATTTGCCCAGAACTGTCTGCTCATTGGCTCCTATTATACCCCTCCCCCATCCTTGCTGGGGGCTGTACCCGGGTCCCCAATGTCGGCCCTTCACCAGCCGGGGGTGCCATGTTTGGGTTGATCGGTCCCGTAGTTGTCGATGCTTCCTAATTTCACGTAATTTGGTGGAAATATGTGAAGAATGGGGCCCCAGACATTTCACTTTCACACCAGGTGAATCACCCAAGGGATGATTGTGCTGCATGAATCCATCTTATCACTGGAATGTGTTTATACCCCGAGTGGCCCCGGCACCGGCCCCAACAACACCCCTCCCCCACCTGGTCCCCACCAGGATCTGTGCCCACCTACCTTCCCCTCACCCCTTCCTGAGCACCACATGGCTGATGGTCCCAAACCTTTATTATTATTCTGTATTTATATAGCGCCAACATATAACGCAGCGCTGTACAATAAATAGGGGGTGCAAATGACAAATACAGACAGTGACACAGGAGGAGGAGAGGACCCTGCCCCGAGGAGCTTACAATCTAACAGGTGGGGGAGGTATCACACAATAGGAGGGGGATATGGAATGGTGGGGAGTAGTGAGGGTTTAGGAGACAGAAGAAGACGGGTAGGTGAGGGGGAAGCGTTGGGTTATAAATGAGCAGAAAGTAGGAGCAAGCCGAATAGGGCAAGGAAGACCATTCCAGAGAGTCGGGGCAGCTCTAGAAAAGTCTTGTAGCCGTGCGTGTGATGAGGTTATGAGTGAGGAAGTCATTAGTAGGTCATTGGAGGAGCGGAGAGAGCAGGCAGAAAGGTAAGTGGGACAAGAACTGTGTAGGGATTTATGTATCGGGTGGGTAGGTGGGGGAGGAGCTGTGGAGGATTTGGGAGATGTCGGAGTTCTGCTCATGTGTGGTCAGTGTAGTAATAGTTTGGATATGGAGATCTCCGTGTCGGGGTGCTATGGCGATGATGATGGCCGATCCCCGGCTGTGTTGCGCAATCTTCTTTCATCATCGGTCGGTTTTCGGGACCTCGGTGATATTTTGTGAACAGAAATTTTCTCCTGTGGGGTTTTTTAGCCATTGGCTCAGTCCCAGAAAACTCCGATTCTAACCGCCTGCACCCGCTTCCGGGTAACTAAAATAAGCAGAAAACCCAAAGTTTCCATGCGTGTGAACGAGCCGTAGCCGGGGGTATTGCAGTCCTTGGTGGGATTTGCATCCTCTTGCTGATCTCCTCCGGCCTCTGATGGCTTCTTCTCTCTACATGTGTGGGACGCACACGGTTGTCTTGGCCCTCGGCTGACGATTGTCTGAGCAAGGTGTTGGCACCGCAGTCGGGGAACATGTGACCGGGTGACAACACAGAATTCAGGAGATGGATGGGGACAGCTGATGGGGGTCACAGAAATCATTTCATGAAGCTGCATTGAGAATTTTAGTTTTTCTGATATTTCCTGGTTGGCTTCTCAGGTCTTGGCTGTCACGTCATGCACACCTGTACCTGGCCGGAGGTCCCAGGAGCCATATTCCAATGAGAGATTTTCCTTCTGCTGTTTTATAATCATTATCACACCATAGTGCTAGGGAGAACATGGAGAACGCGGCGCAGGGGGATGAGATGAATGGAGACGTTCATAGCTGTGAATTAGCAGTGATCTCCCCGGCCCTTTCTAGCTGGGCGCACCACCCGGCACGTTTCAGTACCCACCTGGCTGTTTTTAGTTGGGTCACAAAACCACCTACACCTTGTTCCCACCCAGCTTCTGGATTAGGATTGGAGGGTATTTACCCCCTCTGGGATTGGAGGGTATTTACCCCCTCTGGGATTGGAGGGTATTTACCCCCTCTGGGATTGGAGGGTATTTACCCCCTCTAGGATTGGAAGCTGTTGGAAGAGCACATTGTGTCGGCCCCCTGCTGAGCTCCATCAACTTGGGCCTGAGTATCAATGAGAAGACTCTGCCCCTCCCGCACCATTAGGGGGAAGGGTTCAGAGAAGTATTCAGCAATGGTTTGCTCTTTCCATTCACTACCTGAGAGAACAATGCTGATTCTGCCATTGATTCCCAAGGCCTGAGCATGCTACACATGGCTACACATGGGCCGAAGGACGCACAAGTAGAAAAACTCGGCTGCTTGGTGTCCGGAGCGCTCACTTCATCAAGGCCAATGCGATAATTCCGGCAGCCCTTTTCCTGCCACCTCTGTGTGGAATTTTGTGATTTTATTTTCTGCACTCCGGGAGCAGGATGCGTATGTGTTCCTGGGCAGGATGCGTATGTGTTCCTGACACGGCATGCCATGGGCTCCTGTACCTGGAGGAGCATGTGATTGGCTGGATACATGTGGAAGGATATGGCCTGCCCAGGGCTGTGGAGTTGTTGTGTACCCGGATTTAGATTCTGACCCACAGCTCTGGCACTGGCAGCCATGAAGGTTTGGGCACATTCGGGTTTTATGCGTGCAGTGACCTGGATATGCAGATTGTAATTATGTGGCAGGTGTCCGGTACAGCTGCAGAGATGCACAGCTTCTCTGTCGTTATAGAATGTGCCCAGATTCCTGGGATCCCTCGGCTGCCATCAATGGGCCATCTACATCCCACCATAGCAGTGTTCTTCCCAGAAGCCGGGTAGGAAGAAGCTGTTGCCAGGTGCTGTATTGTCAGTAACCACCTAAAATCAGCCGGGTGGTGCGCCCAGCTAAACGGGTCCGGTGAGATCACTGCATAGTGAATTGACTACCCAATGACTTGTGTATTCTGGAAGTGATATTGATAGACCGGGGTTCCTCCAGAGCTTTCCAGGGGTTCCCTCGGCGATTTGGCAATTTCTGGTAATTAACCGCTGACACCAGCGATGTGTTTAGCCATCAATCCTCCAGGGAAGGCTAGAATTCTGTCCACTGACCACAAATTGTATGGAAAGTTCTTCCCACTGACCATAATGCTAATGATGAGTTATAGATCCAGTAATCATCAGCAGGGGATTTCCTGAGGAAACTACAAACTTTTATGAGTTCCTCCTTGGTTAAAACAATTTGCATTTATCTTAGCAGGGAGGACATATTGCCCGGGTAGGTCGTTTTTTCAGAACATTGAGCTAGTGATGGGGCAGCTGTTATGTTTTCTGGGTGCAATGCAAAGTGGGGTCATTGGGTAAGAATTTCCTGACATTGCCTAAATGGCCACCAAGCAACCATTGCAGTGATCTCCCCAGGCCCATTTAGCTGGGTGCACCGCCCGGCTCTTTTCAGTACCCGCTCGGCTGTTTTAAGGTGGGTACTAATGAGTTGGGTCACAATACCGGGGCCTCCACCCACCTACAGTTTCTTCCCACCCGGCTTGAAGTTTCTGGGTTGAGCACTGCATTGCATTCGGTGATATGCGGCTTTTTCCCACGCTCGTTCACAATCATCCGCCGGGGAGTAATTCCAGTTTCTTTGGGTTATTGCACACACTTGGCCTTTGCAGTGATAGTGCGACGCACTCCGGCATGAAATCTTTTGGCTTTTGTTGAGCATTTCTCTCATGGCATTGTAGCTGTGAGATGGTTATAGCTCTGAGTGGCCCCAGACAGAGATTTCGGCCCCAGCACTGACGATTTGTATTTGCTCATGCGGCTGCTATTGCCACATCTCTGCCTCAATCGGGGACACAAATAAAAGCGCATTCTTCAGGCCTTAAAAGGGAAACAAGTAGAAATAAAAATAACCTATATTTAGCGTCTCTTCCATATCGCAGACGGTGCTCGGTGCTGGGATTTGTCTTCAGGGATCTGATGTGGGTGGGGATCGTTCTGCGCTCGGATTCTGGAGGGAAAATCGGCTTTCTGTGTACGTTGGGGCTAATTCCTTGGGTCAGCCGTAGGCCGGTCTATGGTTCTCCGAATGTCCGGAAAGATGGGAAAACGCCTTTCAGTACCGAGCTGCACAACCTTCCGGAGAGACGTTTTGCAGACTTACGTGCATAGAAATTTTCTAAGATGATGTGATTATTATTATTCAGTATTTATATAGCACCGACATATTCCACAGCACTGTACAAATTTCATAGTCATGTGACTAGCTGTCCCTCAAAGGAGCTCACAATCTAATGTCCCCCCCATAGCCATATGTCTCTAATACAGTCTAAGGACAAGTAACCTAACTGCATGTTTTTGGAATGTGGGAGGAAACCCACACAGACATGGGGAGAACCTACAAACTCCATGCAGATATTGTCCTGGGTGAGATTCCAACCTGGGACCCAGCACTGCAAAGGCCGGACTGCTAACCACTGAGCCACCATGCTGCCCTATGATGGAGGATTGTGCTGCTTAGGGCTTCCCAAATCCCTCTGATCGGAGTTCCTGCTCCTCGGCTTGGTTGCCATTTTTCTTTTTTTCTATCAATAGACTGGTTATGTTTAGGAGTTTGTATCCCGGGGCCCTCTTGGTGCCGGATTATGGATGGGAATGCATAGCATAGAGATCTCCGTATTTGCAGATATCCCATAGACTTTGGATTTGGGTCACAGGAGACTGACACTTGTACGTGGCTACTGCCCAGTAAATCTACCAGAACCAAAATAGCCCGCCAACCTCTGGATCTGCAGGACTTTGTTACCCCAGGCTGCCCCCATCCCATCGCTGGTAATAAATCCCGTTCCTCCGGCATGTCCTTGTAGATCCCTCGCTATGATTGGCCGCCTCGCTGTTTTGAGATTCGGTTACAATGATCTGGCCAACTTTTCCTGCCAACCCCGAGGTCACTACAGGACAAAGCATTGACGTTGGGTGTCGTGGGGCGGGTGTAACGAGCAATCCGCTTAATTATAGGGCCGGGTTTTATAAATCATATAAATTGAATGTATGGCACTGATATCCGTTATATCTCCATCTATACCATAGCGGCCTATACATTCCCTTTAGGGTGACCCCTCCGTCTCTGCACGTGCCGTTCATGTTGGACCTTTGGTTCTCATAGGGCGGCTGTCACATGACTCAGAAGAGGAAAAAAGGAAACCGCAGAGAACACGTGTAGGTGGCACAGCTGTCATTCTGCACTTTCTGCAAAAGATTCCAATGCGACCCCGAGGACACCGGCGAGAGGTAACGGCAACTTTCACACGCTTGTCTATAAAGGAGCAAACGGTGTGTAACATGCAATGAGAGCCAATACACAAAGTAGCTGCAATTCTGTATTCATTCCTTCTAGATTGTAAGCTCTTCTGGGCAGGGACCTCCTCCTGTGTCTGTATCTCTCTGTACAGTGCCGCATCATATGTTGGTGCTATATAAATACAGTTCAATAATAATTCACGAATCACTGAATGGGGTTTATTGTCTGAACCCCTTATGGATGCTAAATGTAAAGTTTGCTGGAGATCATTCTGGGTGACACAAGGAACATATGAGTGCTGTATGGAGGGGCGGCGTGGTGTCCCCAGCGTCCTTTCCATTAAACAATCGCTGTCATTGGAGGTCGGTCCGGAATTCTCAGAATTTTTTTAAGCTGGGTGGGAAGAAGCTGTAGGTGGTGGCAGACCCGGTATTGTGACCCAACTCATCAGTCACCACCCAAAAAACAGCAAGGTGGTTACTGAAAACTGCTAGGTGGTGCGCCCAGCTAAAAAGAGCCGGGGAGAACACTGCTGGGAGCAGGATGCAGCACCTGGAGCCGATTGTTGCTGTAATGCAGTTGAGACCTCACTCGTAGTTGCTGCAATGGAGGCTGAGCCGTGCAAGGTTGCAGTGGTGGCTTCATCACAAGTCTGGTTAGTCCTGAAGGTAAAATAATTTAGTTGTCTGTTCACCTTGCCTGGAATTCAGCTTCATACAACATTATTAGTGTCAATAGGGATCTAATGTTAAAAAGCTTCATTATTATTAAACAGGGTTTATATAGCGCCAACATATTATGCAGCGCTGTACGTTAAATAGGAGTTGCAAATGACAGACACAGGAGGAGGAGAGGACCCTGCCCCGAAGAGCTTACAATCTAGGAGGTGGGGAAGCCGCATTCATAATATTTCTGAATAGAAAAGTCTTAATATTGGCGCCACCATTCACATTCACACATGGTGAATGGCAATACCTGGTGAATCTCAGAAGTCCCTGCAGACAGATCATTTTTATTTATTGAACGTTTGTAGCTTTTGTTTCACTTTCTAATCTGTAGATAAAAGAATCTTCTTTCTAACCAAGCAATACTCGCATCATATATATACAAAGCTCGCACAGGAATACAAATTTGCATCCTTCGGTGGATCTATAAAAAGAAATGTAAAGAAGTCTTCTGTGTCATTATTACTGTGCACTGACTTGACAGGATGCGTTCTTATGACTCCGCTGAGTGATTCACCCATCCTCTGTGAATGTGTCTTACCATCATTAGAGGCTTTGCTGTATTTATGGCCTTGGTTGTACATTGGGCCATACAGCAGATCAGGTTTGCCGGATTTCCCTGCTAGCAGGTGAGCCAATATTTAAAGTGTAGCTGCGCTTTGCCTCTGCAAGGTGAAAGAACAGATTCATTGTAGTTACTTTTTGTCTTTGGATTCTCCTTCTGTTTGTTCACTTGTCTGGTACTTCCAGGTATGGAGAGCATGTGGCTCAGCTCCTCTGCGGCTCAGCTGCAGCTCGGTTGCCCCTGCGGCTCCGCTGGTAATTGGCTGTGCTGGCACTCTGCACGTTCACCTGGATGCATTGCAGCTCTCACAGAGCTAAGAACTCTCTAAGTTATTTCTGAGAATGGAAGGAAGAATGTTTTTTGGTTTTATAGGAATCCGGGTTTACCGCTCAGCAATGGCGGCTGTTGGATTTCACTCACCGCCGATTATTTGGCATATTTTACCGGATGATTTTGTTTGAATGTTTTTATCTAAGTGACAGGACCACTTTATTATTAATTCAGTGGCCATTACATGGGGCCCATCAATCTGCCCCGAGGGTATTGTCAGTCTGTGTTGCACTCAGGTTTCCTTTTTGCACCGCCGTAGGAAAGGGAAATGGAGATTCCAATTTTGTTGCTCTGGGCAACTTTGACACAACATTTCCAAACCAACCGGTTGATGAATGGGCCGCGTTGTCTGCTTCCCTCTCGTGTTGTATGGTGTGTGACATTTTCCCTTCACCTAGCAAAGTCTGCAGTTCCTGTGACTTGGGGCGGTGTGACAGCCATGTAACCTCAGGGAGGGGGCTGGGACTGCTAAATAATTGGGAGAAATCCAAGGATGGGAGTATAAGAAGCCATAGGACAGGAGGAGAAACTGAAGATTTCTATGCCTGGAATGTGTAAATTCCAGAGGAAGATCCCGGAAAATGGGAGTGGTAGATAGGAACTGAGGACAGATAAGAAAGATGGGAAAGAGTTTGGAGACATTCACCCAATATTTCTGGCTTGGAATATGTAATGGAATGATGGTGAGGAAACATCAAAGCTCGGGGACCCAACATTGTACTCCGATTGGTGCACTCGCCGATCCTCCTCTTTATCTGTCCGGTATCGGCCATGATGGTCCAGTCACCCCTCAATTGGAACCAGTACTTGTTGTAGAGTTGGGTGTGATGGGGTGTTCTAGGTGGACGCGGGTGGTTTCTCTTCAGACTATTACATTGATGGCGATGACCCCACTCAATACCTGCGGTCTACAATTTGTTCCCCAGAAATATTTTTAAGCTGTAGGCGGATGGTGGCCCCGATATTGTGACCCAACATTTGGTGCGGGGTGGTGGCCCCGGCTAAAATGTGCTGCGGAGAATACTGATAGGTTGCAGTTTCCTGACCTAATATGGAGGAACCCTGGAAATAACTTTCAGGTCTTAGGGACCCTCTTCTGTAATTATTATACCCACAGATCACAGTATATTAGTGTGGGGGTCAGTGGGAAGAATTCCTCCTACATTGCTGGCCATTGGGAAGAATGTCACCCTTACAGATCATTGGGGTCACTTAAACTGACCTGAGAGGTGCAAACTGCTCCTTGCCCAAGGTACCCCTAGCGCCCCCTCGAGGAACCCTTTTGTAGGGATTAGTACACTACAAGCTCTACCTTCATGCATGTGGTGCTCTTCATGATGTGAATAATTGTGGTGAATGTTTGTGGTCATTTGTGTTTATAGTTGTCTGTTTTAGGCCAATACGAAGCATACAAATGGATTGTAGAGCCGGGCCGATCTGATCTCTGCTGACCACCTTCTGGTATCCTGGTGGTCTTTGGCTTTGTGTGACTTGGATGGGGTTTGTGTTCCATGGCACATATGGGGGAAAGTGGGGGGTGAAAGATTAGCCGCATCTCCTAACCATATCATTTACTGAACCAGGATAAAGATATTGATGCAACTCGATATTCCTGACTTTTATGTCAGCAGAAGGTGGGAGAAGACAACGCAACAGATGTCTGAGGTGTAGGCTGCCATATGCTTCCCACAAGGGAATTCTCGGTGTTCTAATAGCCCGTCTCATGGTACATCGTGGGCCCGGACTACTAAGCATGGCTGATGGTGGGTTATAAATATTATATCGGGAATTAAGCTTTTATGTGTTGGTATTCTATGTTTTGGAATATATGAAAGTTTCTTGTTTTTATATCCCTGTTGGCGGACTCTCCTCTGATCCCTATTAAGAGTTTTAATACCCCAGTGATGCAGTAAAAGAAATGTGTCCATCGCAATATCCGAGGTTATTGGGTTGCAGCTGTACACAATGATCTCTCTGCTGTTGCAAGTCCATGGTGAACACGTCGATAAGATCATAAGATTGTGATTTCAGATATTACCATATTATATTATGATCATTTATTGACCTTCCCCATGAGGATCTATCCCTGTGAAAAATCATTTCCAACCTCCTTTAACGTTCCCTGTGAATCCCCTGAGTAACCCAATAGGCGAAATGCGTCAGAGACGTTCTACTTGTTTCTTTATACCTAGGGATTCCTCTGTATGGTCCTTTCTCCCATGAAGTTAATGGGAATGATGAACTAACATGAATTGTACTTGAGCATTGATAATATAGGGTTAAATATTTTGTACACGTATACCTTCTATCCCTGTTGGGGGACTCCCCTTAGATCCCATGGCTGGGTGTTTTATACCCCGTCATGTAGTACAAGAAATGTCTCCATCGCAATATCCGAGGTTATTGGGTTGCAGCTGTACACAATGGTCTCTCTGCTGTTGCAAGTCACGTTGGTGTCTATGGTGAACACGGCAATTGGAGATCTGTGTGAGGTTTTTGCACGTTGGTGAGCAACCTGACCACATGACCATCATTGTGTGTTCCTGGATGATGAAGGGTGCACGTTGTAGGAGTCTGACACCCATATAGAGTTCATTTTGACATCACGGGAGGGGTCATATGTCCATGAGTCACATGAACAGACGTTTCTGATGAGTGATTGTGACTCTGCATTACACCACAGTGTGGCTTTAGTGGCCCCACAAGCACCTAAAGGGCCACTAACGTGTAGAAGGTCCATGTCACTGCCGATGGTTCTGCTATAGAAAGCTGCGAGCCCCCGGGAGCAGATCTGTCCCTGATTGTCCTCATGTACGTTAGGCTGATGGGGTTCTGGGGGGTCGAACAATTATTATAAATTTGGAAGTCCCAGCGGCCATTGAGAGGTTCGGTGTATTCGGTCGGCCATGTGTCACAATGACGCTCATTTGTTTATATTAGGAGCCGGCAATTTGTTCTTTCTTTTTTCTGAAATCTTCTGCAGCTTTTTAGTTTTACATTTATTGCGATGAAATTATTCTTCATTGTCCAAAATCCAACGCCTTTCCATAGTCTGTGGCCATTTTATGTTTGGTGGTCCTAATAGTCCAATTATTATCTTATACAATAAGTGACACGACTATGGACTTTGTACAGCGCTGCCTAATATGATGGCGCTATATAAATACTGTGTAATATTATATTGCAAAGGTCACATGAGACGGATTCTATCACCTGGTTCTGACCAATACCCCTCCCGGGTAATGACCTCTTCTGCGGGGGGATGGAAAATATGAGATTGGTGATGTAGAACCCGGGGGTATCTCGGCGGGGGGTGGATTCTGAAAGGCTGTATTGGTTCCTACTGATACATTTTTGGTGTTCTTGTGATCCGGTAACACCGACAATAAATGTAGACCGGTCACTGGGGGTCTTCAGGGCAGCTCTGGCTATGATGATAGATGGAGGGATTCCGATCCCCATCCTCTGTCTGTGCCCTTCAGTTTTGATCACTTAGAACTTTGAGATCTTATAATTTCCTCCCTGAATAATCTATAATGGGTTGGGGAAAGTCGGGGGGGGGGGGGAATGATTCCTTATGTGTTTGGTATTGATAGTCATGTCCATCAAAGAGGGGTAACTCGGATTTGGCCCGACCTGGGGGATCATTGGGAATCTAAATGTCTCCGTATAAAGGAACGATCGGGGATTGGAAGGGATGATGGGTATATGTTAGGAGAGTTTGGTATTTGTGGTGGGGAAATATTTGGTGCAGGTGAAGATTTTGGTGTGTGTGGTACATTGATGGTTGGTATTGGTGAACCATGGGCAGAGTTTGTGGCTGCCTCAGATATAAACACTATGGAGGATAGAAACGATAGTTAGGTGGGGGATTTATTTGGTCCTGGTGAGAATTTCGGTCATGGGGGGGTATATGTGGTACATTGATGATTGGTTGGTGGAATTGGATATAATTGGATAACCCTTGGATATAAACACGTACATGCCCATTAATTCTCCCCTCTGTATGTTAGGTGGAGGATTTGGTCCTGTGGGAGGGGGGTGGGGGAGGTGTATTTGGTGAAGGTTTCAGTTACTGGGGGGTATATGTGGTTGGTCGGTGCTTTGGATATAAACATGTACATAGCGAGGGGAGAATCGATGGTTATGTTGGGTGGAGGATTTGGTGCAAGTGAAGGTTTCGGTCACTGGGGGTATTTATGGTACTTTGATGGTTGGTGAAATTAATGTCTGCCTCAGATATAAATGAGGGTGGAATTGATGGTTGAGTTAGGCGGAGGACTTGGTGCAGGTTTCGGGGGTATATATGTGGTACATTGAAGGGGTTCATGCCTGGGGTATAAATTGAAGGTCATGTTAGGTGGAGGATTTGGTGAAGGTTCCGGCACCTGGGGGGTATATGTGGTATATCGGTAGTTGGTGGGGTTCATGCCTGGGGTATAAACGTGTACAGAGGGGAGAATTGGTGGTTTGGATCCTGAGCGGCAGAAGATGAGATTGCAGCAATTCTGTTTAGGAAGCTTTGGGTTTGTTATGTGTGAAGTGCGGGGAGGGGTTGATGGAGGGGAACGGAGCATTCAGGGGGGGTTTATACATTTTTGTGTTTGGGTTGGACACAAAGATCCTGGTGAGAGAGAACAAGACAGAACCCGATGTTCCAGGGACATGAGGGGGGGGGGGGGGGGGGCATCGTGAGGAGGATTTGTGTAGAAATGCCAACCGAACCTCCTGCAAGTCGCTGATTTAACCCTCTGCGCGGTGTACTGCCTGCAAATTGCATTTTCTCTCTGCGTGTTAGCGGCCCGCTCTGTGCGTGTTAGCGGCCCGCTCTGTGCGTGTTAGCGGCCCGCTCTGTGCGTGTTAGCGGCCCGCTCTGTGCGTGTTACCGGCCCGCTCTGTGTGTGTTACCGCTGTGCGTGTTACCGGCCCGCTCTGTGTGTGTTACCGCTGTGCGTGTTACCGGCCCGCTCTGTGCGTGTTACCGGCCCGCTCTGTGCGTGTTACCGGCCCGCTCTGTGCGTATCACCACCTGCAGCTGACCTGACTTTGTCATTCCATCAGCAACAAAACATTTTGTATTTAACAAAACATATTTCCCATTTTTTGTACATGGAGTTTATTGGTTCAGAGGGACAGAGTAGGTAACGTGCCACCACCTGTGCCTTCGGCAATGAAGGGAACCTGAGGCCGGGGTCTGGGCCTGACACCAATAAATGATCCCTAAACACATTGTGGCTGACCTGTGGGGTAACAGATCCACAAAATCCACAGCCCAAACACCCAAGTGCTTCAGGAAATTAAAGGCTGCTGAGTCACTGCTGGGGGGGGGGGGGGGGGGAAGAAAAAAATGCCAAATCACTCCGGGGAGGAGATTTAGCTGGACTGCTGAGTCAATGCTGGGAGTGGGGAGCTGAGCTGCCGAGTCACTGCCCTAGGTAGTGGGGAGCTGAGCTGCCGAGTCACTGCCCTAGGAAGTGGGGAGCTGAGCTGCCGAGTCACTGCCCTAGGTAGTGGGGAGCGGAGCTGATTGTATGTTGGGCCTAAATAGTACAAAACATATGCAGTACTTGAGTGAATACATTCACATTTTTCTATGTTGTTTGCTGTAAGGATTTTACTGATGGAACGCCTGCGGTTTTGTTTTGGTGGCGGCCCAGCAGGGCTCCTCCTGCTTTCCTTCACCTCTCCATCATACAGAAAGCTGACTGCTCCTTCATTTTGCTGCCCCGGTGACAATCATTGCACATATTCCCGGGACTGACAACAGCAGGAGTTGTGTGGAAGGAATGGTGTCAGCCCTGCCCAGTTTTCCTAAGTTACTCAGTTTAACCCTTCGCTGTGTCAGGGAAAACAAATTGTCTGTTTCCACCCTTGTGAGTCATGTTGAAGCTCGCTGGAATAAATGGCAATAACAGTGCTTCAGTCAGCCAGGGGATTGGAATACAGACCCAGCTCGGTCATGTCGTGGGGTTCCATGCACCTGGCTGGGATGGGCCCCTGATTTTGGTTCTGCCAGTCCTGGCCCAGTTTTCGTATTTTAGAAATAAAGACGTTGCGATTGGGAAGATTCAGGTGGACTATCAGAAGTTCTCTGGGGCAATAAATTATTTTGTTGGGGGTCATCAGTGGGGTGTCACTGGTGGGGTGTTCTGTGATTGGTGATATTTCCCCATGTGACCCTGGCTGGTGTGTGTGATTTGCTTCAGATGGGAAGGTTCCTCCAGACTTCCTCCTCAGCCTTCCAGGCTGCATACAGTTCTCTGATACAAGTTGTAAGGACGATGCGGAGACGTTTGGGCGGCTGGAAGGAGCTGAGCTGGTTGTTGGAGCTTCCTTGATTCTTCATGATTCCATCATTTACCCCTGGTGGGGTCAGAGGAGGCTCCTCAGGGGTGGGGTCTATAGATAATCCTCCAATCTGAGCCTTGTGGGTGAATCTTCTGGCTGCTTTGTGGTGGAGATTGGGATTCTGCTTCACCTGGATGATGAACCTTCTCAGGAGGTGCTGCTGGGGGTATCTATTGCTGACCCGTGGGGGGGGGGGGGTTGAAGCAGAGTAGGGTGGCCCTTTGGTTTGCTCCCTGATCTGTATATTGTCAATGTTTGGGGATCGGAGTAACTTTTATAGATGGAGGCCATGGCCTTGGTGGGTTCTCTCATTGCTGTGTCCGTACAGCTTCCTATACACAATGACATCGTTCTTCTCCCGTCTCAGAGCGCTTTGTTTGGAAACTCACACAAGCATTGAGAGTGGGGCCATACAAACTCCATGCAGTCGCTAGTGTTTTGGCCTGATAGGCTAGACCTGCTGGTCGCTGTGTGCAGGGTGAGAAAGTTCCTGGCACTTTGAATATTTAGGCTTTGCCTGCCCTGTATGATTTGAATATGAAGCTCCTATGTGGCGCCCCCTTCAGACGAGTACTTGTCATACCACATGACCGCCTCCGCCATGACCCAGAGCTGAGCTGTTTTTCTGGTTTGTCGCTCACTTTGGCACAATCTCTTCCCCCGATGTCGGTGACATTTTGGGAGGTTCCGTCGCCCTCGTTCGGTGCTGACTCACAATTGTCTTTTTTTTGGTTCCTGCGTGCGGTGAGGACACCATGACACCTGTCACCTCGCTCCTGTTTCTGCATTGCTCTCCCACCCACTGCGCAGCTTTTTCCGTTCCCACCTCTGCACATTTCCTGTCCCCGGTCTGCATTCCTGGGCCCCCCTCTTCCTGAACACACCCTGCACTGACACCCACAACCATTGGGGGGCGTATATACCACACAAAGGTCACCCACTTCCCCTGCAACCCCGTCTGCCCTCCCTGTGCTCATTTTATATATTTTATTATTTGTGACTTTTTTATATATATGTTAATGTGAATTGTATTTCATATTGCCATCTGATGGGTGAAGTCATAATTAGGATTTTATGGCTAATTTATAGATTTTCTGTGGCTGTCTGCTCCTGGCAATCATGTGGTTAATCAATGGGTGTCTGTAAAACCAGTGCCAGATGCGGGCATTGTGCCAGCTTCCACATCCTGTGTACAGAATGCCTGATCATGTGACCAGAGGGAAGGCCGGGGGCAGATGAGCAGAATATTAACCTTTGCAGGAGGAAGGTGCATGGCGGCGCGCGTTATGCACGCTGCATCATTATACAGGGAAAGCTGAGAGTCATGCTGCGGGGGGGGGGGATTTAAAGTCGACAAAGACATTTACATGTAACCTGTGTCTCCGCAGCCAGTGACTACAGCCACCTGCAAATGAATTCCATGAACCCCATGAAACCATCGCACCCGGGCACAGGACACAGGTGAGTGCTGCCGTTCATTCTTCCTGCACGCGTGCAATGGCTCCTCTTTGTGTCTGTACATTGGGATACAGATGATGCCATTTTATGTTTCACCTTATTGCGAGTTCCTGAGATCTGCATGCTATGATGATGCAAACTTCATGTGGAAGGGAACAATGGCTGCTAACAAGGAGAAGCTGCAGCCTTTTTTTAATGAATTGAATTTTGCAGTTTGTGTTTCTTGTAACGCCAATAACTCCCGCCTCTGCCCTACAGTGATGGTTCATTTGCATACGAGTCTGTTCCCTGGCAACCAAACACCAATCAGGCTGCAGGATCGCTCTCCGTGGTAACCACCGTCTGGGGTCTGAGCAACACATCGCAGAGCCAGGTAACATGATGATGTCACTGGGGGTGGAGCTTGCTGGGCGCACACTAACCAACCCCCCCTTTCAAGATCCTTAACCCTTTCCCTGTCGGATTAATTTGTGTCTCTGGCGCTGCTCACTCTGCCTGATATCTGATTTGTCATTGTGTGACCTTTTCTTTTGCTTATTTGCTTTTCTTTGTTAGCAGGTCTTTGGAAACCCCATGGTGCCAAGTGGTGGCCCCACAGGGGGCGGAGTCATGCCAGGACTGCCCGGCAGTGCAGGAGGAATGGGGAGCCCCCAGTTTATTGGCCAGCAGGCATTTCCCGAAGGGGGTGCTGGAAAGGGCTACCTCCAGCAGAGCATGTACGGACGTGGCGGCTATCCAGGGGGGTCGGCCTACCCCAACAGGTAATCGGGAATAAAGAGGATGGCCGGCGGGGGGTGCTGTGATGGCATACAATGTTAGAAATGTGAACACCTGGGGCAAATTGACCTGCACTGCTTGTCCCGTTAACTTTCACCCCCTGGAGGGCGGTGTAAGTCATTTCACCCTGGGGTAGAGCAGGATAGTTTTGTGGAACATTTGCTGAGGTCCATATAGCAGCTGCCATTGCCAGAAGTTCTGGCTTTGTGGTTGTCGCACTTCTGTACTCTCTGATTTGTTGTCTTATGACCAGCCTCATTTTTCACTTGCTGCATGCTTATTCCAGGTTGGTGAATTGGAAAGTCTGTAGGACTGCCAGATAAAAAAAAAGCATTTTCTGTGAGAGATCGGACATGGCGGCTTCTATGTTCCCCTAATAATCTCCATCATTAGCAATAAATTTATTCAGCTTTATGGACCCTTCATGTCTGAATGTTTGGGGGTATTCTCTATAGGGTGTGGGGGGTGGGGGTATGTACAAGGACAGGCTCTGTTGTTACCCCCTGGGGCACATAGGGGTAGGATGATCACAAATCTATTGATATGGAAAATGTTTCTGGTGATATAACTCTTCTCTGTTCATTGACAGTTATCCTGGTGGCCCCACATCTGCTGGTGGGTTAGGGATGCCCCAGCACACAGGTCGTGGCCCTGCGGACTTCACACAAGCGGCGGCTGCAGCGGCAGTAGCAGCGGCCACTGCAACAGCGACTGCAACAGCAACTGTGGCTGCACTGCAAGAAAAGCAGAGCCAGGAGCTCAACCAATATGGAGGGGTGAGTGGTGCGCACACGGGCGGGCTCCTCTCGTATAATCACTATCGCCCCTTTGCCGCATTCTTTGTTGGATTGTAATTGGATTTTTGTTCTTATGTGCAGGTGGGACCTTCTCATAATTTCGGTGGCCAGTTTATGCCTCATTCTGGACCCCGCGGACCCTCTATGCAGGGAGGAATGAATTCTGGAGGCATGGGATCAGTCATGGGTGCTGCCGGCCTGGCTCAAATGGGCATGAACTCTTCAAGAGCTCCAGGCATGAACCCCATGTATGCCGGGCAAAGGATACCCCCCAATGGTTACCCTGGGCAGCTGCAGGGGCAGCTGCAAGGCCAGCTGCAGGGGCAGCTGCAAGGCCAGCCGATGCCAAGGCAAGGAGTGAAGAGGTCGTATTCCAACGAGGTGAGGCCCAGACTGAACTTTGTGCCATTGTTAATCATAAAATCTCATTCATACGCTTGTTTGGTGCTTTGCCTGGTGCGCTGGTACCGGAGCTATGCTGGCTCTATAATGGGCAACACGGTGGCTCAGTGGTTAGCACTCCGGTCTTTCCAGCACTGGGTCCCAGGTTGGAATCTCGGGCAGGTCATTATCTGCATGGAGTTTGCAGGTTCTCCCCATGTGTGTGGGTTTCCTCCGGGTACTCCGGTTTCCTCCCACATTCCAAAAACATCCAGTTAGGTTAATTGGCTTCCCCCCAATATTGTCCTTAGACTGTGATAATGATATATGACTATGGTAGGGACATTAGATTGTGAGCTCCTATGAGGGACAGCTAGTCACATGGCTATGGAAATATGTCAGCGCTATATAAATACTGTGTAATTATAATAATAAAGAGCCCAATATTGAGGTTTGTGGTTGGGGGATCTACCTATTCACCCTCAATGTGCTGCCAGATTAAAGTGAATGTGTGGGCAGCAGGTTGGGTAAAAGAAGTGTGGTCAGGCTGATGCCAGTTTCCTATACACAGATAAGCAGCTCCCCAAAGGGCCACAGCCACAAGAGGGTGATGGGGGCCGCCATTGAGCTCCTCATGCTCATTCCCTGGCTGTTATGTTGGTGCTTTGGCTTCAGTGCTGTTGGAGCAGCTGCCCCGGAACAAGTATGGAAATAGAGATCTGACGCTTTTCTGGGTCTCCAATCCAAATTAAAGGGGAACTAAACCACAAGGCAGAAGGAGGAATGTGATCTAATCTGTGATGTTGGGAGCTCTGTTTGTCATTTGGTGATCATGTAACATTTACATCATTTTACTTTTTTATAATAGTGTTGGATAACTTGTGTGTTTTTGTTGCATCGTCTACAGGGTTATCCACCTCAGCAGTACATGCAAGGGGGCCAGTATCCACCGCATGGAGGCCAGTATGCCCCATCTGCACCTCAACAATCTGCCCCATCGCCTTCCTACCCTGGGCATCGTGTGCAGCAGAACATGTCGCAGTACATATCCCAGGCGGGTCCTGGTGGACATTTCTACAAGGTAGGTTACCTTTGCTTTATCCACTTACCTTGTCTGTTCTAGAGATCTCTATTGGCCTCAGCAGGTCTGTGGGCTTTGTGCCCGGCTTGTTTGGGCACACAAAGGTATTCTGTACACTTCTTCAGAAAGATCAAATACATTTGTTTTTATAACACCAACAATTTGCTTTGCAATGTTTGATATTGATTAGACATTGAAATTGGGAGAAATCAAAGCTTTTCTCTCATTTTCAGTCAATGTTGGGGTAAATAATTCCCGTATGGATTCCCTTAATGCACCGTGCTGCCATTTCTTTCCCAGGTAAATGATGCACCCAAAATAAAATTGTGATTTATCAGACCAGGCAGTAACCAGATCATTGCTTTTATCACGTCACCTGTTGGGTTTAACGCTCTGACTGATTGGTGTAATGAACTCTGTTTTGATGAGAAGATTTCATAGGTCAGTGGTCAGGGTTGTCACTGCCGAATAATCCCAGTGATGTCTCCGAGCACAATGGAAGTTCTGATTTTCCTATAATCATAGAGTTTCCTCACTCATAACCTCATCACACGCACGGCTCCAAGACTTCTCTAGAGCTGCCCCAACTCTCTGGAATGGTCACCTCGCCCTATTCGGCTTGCTCCTACTTTCTGCTGATTTAAAACCCAACGCTTCCCCCTCACCTACCCGTCGTCTTCTGTCTCCTAACCCCTCACTAGTTCCCACCATTCCATATCCCCCTCCTATTGTGTGATACTTCCCCCACCTAGATTGTAAGCTCTTCTGGGCAGGGTCGTCTCCTCTCTTCCTGTGTCACTGTCTGTATCTGTCATTTGTAACCCCTATTTAATGTACAGCGGTGCATAATATGTTGGCACTATATAAATCCTGTTTATTAATAATAATAGGTAACAGAGGTGCCACCCACTATCATGGTGTCTTTCTTACCTCCAGGGGCAGATGTACCCGCTCTCTGCCTTCTTCCTTTCTTCTGCTAATTTATTTGCTTTCTGACCTGACAAACTTGGCAGACGCCCTCAGCCCTGAATTCTTTCCAATGACGAGCTCAGGTGACAAAGGTTGCAGATTACACGTCGTTTCTGCTTGTTGCTGCGATAAAAAAAAAAAAGAATGTGCGGGTAAAATGCAGTTGATTGCAAATTGTTTTAAAGCAAAATAATAAATTCATATATAAATAATGATTTCCTGTTCTGTCACCTGAACAGGAAGTAAAGAAAACACTCCGCAGTAAACTGCAAAATATAATCTGCCGGAGGTTTTTACCCTTCACTGCTCTGTCCAAGGCTTATGGACTTGGCACAGATCTACAGAGACAAAGAAATGTAAAGGAAGAAAGTCCAAGGATGAAATATTGTTATAACAATTGTTTGAGGAATGAGCTCTGTGACAGCTGATCCTTTTATCTCCGCAATGCTTTCTGAACTCCTGTACAGATTCTTGTGTCTCTGTGGCATCCAAAGACTTTAGACCATCATCCCATATTTTACCCAGATGCCATGGGCATCAATTCTGCCAATGGCCACCACTGGCTGGCAGACCTGGGGGGATGGGGGATTAGTAATGTCCATTTTGAAGGAGTCCATGCACCCTGATCTATAGGCCATGCTCGGCTGCTAATTCTCGTATGCTTTCTCTACAGCTCACGGACCAATACAACGGACAGAGCAATAACTTCAATGGAGGAAACTTTGCCTACAATCAGCCTATGAGTGGGGTGAGGAATTTTGGCTCTTTATGATGATGTGCTGAATTATTAATCGGCCCATCCATAGCTCCTAATCTATGACATTGGGGAGGAGCTGTGGTGGTGCCATGTTGCTGACCTTGAAGACCAACTATCATCTTTCCTGGGGCTTTACCTTTATGAAGAAGACTCCATGCTGGGTAATTGCTCTGTCAGAGGCAGCGAGGAGCCCTCACCCAGCATTGGGCATAGGAAATGGAACAAGCAGATACTAGATATTAAAAGTCAGATTGTTGTAGAGGAGGCCGGGCACACACAATTCCTATAATTATTCTGAAGTAGCATTGATTCATTGGTATGAATAGACATTCACTGCCAATTCCCCCTCCATGCTGCCACTTCATTGCTGTAAATTAGACCTCATCACCCCATGTTATAGAAAAAGGAGAAGACGGGAAGGACTTTTGGAGCAAGCAGCTTCAGCAATGCAATTCCACCTCCATAGATGCAGTACAATGAGAGAACAATGTTACTCTAGGATAAGTTACCAGGTGAAGGGAAAACACTAAAAACTAATGCAGCCATCACATCCAGGGCCTGGATGGCTACAATATGACATTTAGGTTTTTGGATTGAAGGATTATAGAAATCCCTGCGGCACGGAGACCTCCATTACCTATAGGTTGCTGTTCTGGGTATAGAGCCTCAGCCTTGTATGTTGGATTTATTGGAAGGTTTCTCTGTGGTGTTCTGCTGCTTCATTTCACATCTCCCATTCATTACAATACAGAGAATTTACAAAGATCAGATTGGGTGATATGGACTGTGATGGGTTCACAGGATATTCAGGTCATCATTTTGTTCTGTTTCTTTGTTAAATGATGAAATGAGATTCACACTCTTTCCTGTTTGTTTCAGCCGGGGCGCTCCATGCCAGGATATCCCAGCTCTCCATTGCCTGGTAACCCCACACCACCCATGACGCCTGGCAGCACCGCCCCACCCTACATGTCACCAGGGCAGGATGTGAAGTCCCCATTCCTTCCAGACGTAAAACCTCCACACAACACTCTGCATCCATCGCCAACAGGTGAGAATCTAAACATTCTAATCAAAGGAATTACTGGAAACATGGAGGCTGCCTTTGTGGACCATTCCTTCTGAAAATGCCACCTGCCTGGCTGCTATTCTGAATCGGCAGCTTCAATGCTTGGAAATGCTGACTTGCAATAAATCTGTAGATCAGCACTTCTTGCAGTTTTGTTCTGTTTGGTAGTTTGAGGTACTAAACTGGCATTTCACAAGAATAGTCCCAGTGGTATTCTCCTTTTCGCAGTCTTGGCTTCCTATAAGAATAAAGGAATTAATTATCATTTCCTGTTGAGTGTAAAGTCAGATTTCCAAATTGATCTCATTAGGTGCTTCCAACGATGAGCTACGCCTGACGTTCCCGGTGCGAGATGGGATTGTGCTGGAGCCTTTCCGATTGCAGCATAACCTGGCCGTCAGTAACCACGTGTTCCATTTGCGGGAATCTGTATACAAGACTCTTATGATGCGGTAAGTTTTATTTCCTTCCATCTTGAACACCGGGCACAATCCTGAACCTGCTGACAACAGCAACTAATTGGTTTTCAGGTTTCCAAGGAGCCTTGTGAACCTAGCGGTCAAATAAGAGTTCTGCTTATTTTTGTTTAGGCCACATTTATGAAAGGGCTATTGAGTTTCTTACGATGGCGAATATTGTGATCAGAAACGCCATTCACCAATGACTTTCCAGTCTTATCACCACTTTAACAATGCCGATAGGATCCCATAGACTTTTATTGTAGCTGCTAAAACATACTCACCACTCCCTAAAACTACATATGAAAATTTGTGGCCTACATTGTTGTCCATGTTCAGTGTGGCGAAGTGGTGATCAGGCCACTTTTATTTATCACATTTATCATACATAGGGAAAACAGAAAAATGACAATTATTATCTACAAAGTTTTTCTGGCAGAAAGTCTGTACATGCTCTGATAATTGAGTCCATAGAACTTGTTCCTGTGGGTAGAATCCCTCCGTCTAGGATGGAGCCATCCTGATCTTTCCCCTGTTTTTCCAGTTGATTGATCTTCTTGTTGCTTTGTCCTTAGGCCTGATTTGGAGCTGCAATTCAAATGTTATCATCATGAAGATCGTCAGATGAACACAAACTGGCCTTGTTCTGTCCAGGTCAGCGTCAATTCCACACCACTGAGCATTGAACGCGGAGACAACAAAACTTCCCACAAACCTCTCTATCTGAAACAAGTGTGTCAGCCTGGACGGAACAGCATCCAGATCACCGTCAGTGCCTGCTGCTGTGTGAGTATGGGGGGTGGAGGAATAATTCGGGACAATGGGCTGCTAGCGATAAGATGTGTTTAGGATGTCTGCAGAGGCAGCTGTGTTCTATATTTTGCTGGAGAATCAGTAACAGGACTGCTGGCTGCTCGAATAACACAAATTAATATGGAATCGGTGTCATTAGTAAGCCCCAAAGTATCAAAATCCACCAAATATCTCAAGTTGCAGCTTGATGTCCTTAGGCTATGTACACATGTCAGTTGATTCTCATCAGATACGAGCAGTCTGGCTCTTCTCAGGCAATAATCTCTTAGATTGTAAGCTCTTCGGGGCAGGGTCTCCTCTCCTGTGTCTGTATCTCTGTCATTTGTAACCCCTATTTAATGTACAGCACTGTGCAATATGTTGGCGCTATATAAATACTATTTAATAATAATGTGTACAGAGGTCGCCCCACATCATTCATGAATCGGATCCACGAGTGATTATGAACAACCCCAATGGAGGTGAAGGGAGCGCAGCGGGTTGCTCGTTCCCATCTTTTCATAGAACAGGACGGTGCTCATTCATTCATCTGTCGCCCCTTTGTCACTGGAAACGATCATAAGGGATTTCCAGTGACAACAATTGAGCGTGTGTACGCAGCCTTAGGATGGCTGTGCTTTGCGTTCGGTTCAAATGCATCTTCTCTATAGAATCCAAAGAAATGCAAAGCTTATCAAACCAACTCCCTGAACTGATATGTATACTTCCCATAGTCGATAGGAGTTTAATGCAAATCTGATGCCAGCAAGCGCCAGTTGATTTAAAAACATACACTGTGGGTGGGCTTATGATCTAAGCAGAAAGAAAGGATCTCTTGTATGCAATCTAAACATAAGTATACATGCACAGATGTTACCGTGCAGATCTGTTACCATATCTATATTTTGTTATTCATGATATCTCCATCATAAGATAATGGTGATAATGGTGGGCTGATGCTATCCAAGGAAAGTAATGGCATTGTTCTCCTACAGGAAGTTCTCTGCTCTTTCCCAGGACCTGGGTGTGTAATTTGGCTCTCCGATGCCACACCAAACCTCTGCTGCTGTTTTCTCCGTTATTTGTAACTTAATAATTACAATGCAGCTGACAACCAATGAGAAATGAGAGCAGAGGACTGGTGGGATCCACCATTAATGGCCAGTTGTGCAGATGAGGAAACATAATGACGCTAAGAGGGGGCCCTATGACCTCTGCTTGTCCAGCAGAGCTGAAGCCTATAGATCATAGAGAATCTCTGCACAACAGCTGAAAAAGCCACAAGATGCACGGTTCATGCTCATGCACTATATTTAGCTTGCAGTTTCAGAATGTTTGCATTAATAAAAGAGGACACTTCACTTCCTCTTACTGGTATATATATGACCACAATGGCCCCTGTTGTCTACAGCTTGGATATTCTCTGTGTAGGGCGTATATAATGCCCACAGCTCCAGCCCAAAATATATCTTCCTGGGATATCTTTAGATGAGAAGTGGGGACCCCAAATAAGCAGCATTCCCTGCCTTCTGTCCATTGGGGTTCTGCTCCTTGGATGGAGGGGTTCTGCAGAAAGTGGGGCTGAGAATTTTCTCATTTTTTACCCCCACTCCCCCTGAAAATACGAGTTTATGTGAAGTACCGGATTGAATGTCATTTACCTACAGTATGTGCCAGGTGGTTTAGGATTCCTAACATACAATCTGTCCCCACACGATGATCCCACGGCAGAGGATTTATGTAGTAGTTACTAGTGGTAGTTTGGATAGACGGATGACATGCCAGGTGATTCATTCTCTTCTCATTTTTCCTTGCAGTCTCACCTGTTTGTGCTGCAGTTGGTGCATCGGCCATCTGTCAGATCTGTGCTTCAGGGTCTGATAAAGAAGAGGCTGCTTCCTGCTGAGCACTGCATCACCAAGAGTAAGACCCAACCCCCATCACCCCGATTACTGTATATCCAGATTAGGGGACGTCATTAATTATCATTCTCTTCCTCAGTAAAGAGAAACTTCAGCAGTGGCAGCATCCCGGGAACCCCTGGACCTAATGGAGAGGATGGGGTGGAACAAACGGCTATCAAGGTGTCTCTGAAATGTCCAATCACCTTCCGCAGAATTCAGCTTCCTGCCAGGGGCCACGACTGTCGGCACATTCAGGTAATTGGATGCCTGTTGGCAGTTTTTTCGCCCGTTACGATTTCCCGTTATGTTTTTTTTTCTTTTATTATATTTTACATCGTTTCTCTTCAGTGCTTTGATCTGGAGTCGTATCTGCAGCTGAACTGTGAGCGAGGGACCTGGCGATGTCCTGTGTGCAAGTAAGTTTCAGCTTTGTTTTATGTGCATCTTTAACTTATCAGAAATTGTTGGTATCATTCCTTGCAATAGGCAGAAGACACAATTCATAAACATCATTTTTTATGATGCCATATTGAGGTGTAGTATTGGGAAGTAGGGATGAGGGGAAATTAAAGCAGCTGGCAAGGTCACAACCAAGTTGATGTTATCGATGTCAAAGCCAATACCATTGGCCGGGGCTGCTGGTTGTCGCCCATTGGGAAGCAATCCCGATGGTCGTCGGGGGTGGGTAATGACTGATTATCTTGCCCACATCAGTTTGATTTAAATGGGCTTGACTTAAGCTTTAAAAAACATAAATTGAACCCAGGGTTTCAGATATTTTTCTACACATAAAGTTTGGGGGCCACTGATGGATGAACAATGTATGATGGCTGTGGGGTGCTGCGCGTTCATTTTACTTTATCCATGCAATAAGAAAGCATCTAACATTTAGGGCAATCCCAACCAGAATATTGCGTGTGGGATTTGTGATTTCCTGGTCAGGCACAGACACCTAGATTAGGGCTGCATCCAACATAGGGCAATATTTGGGAGTCAGAGTTGCCCTGGAATTCTGTTCAGACCAATATATTTTTTAGCCGCCGATAAAAACCTCACTACCGAATATTTTTCCCCAGTTATATTCCGTGCTATTAGAAATCATCCAGCGTTTTCTTAAAGCAATCTATAGGAACTTGCTGAAACTACTTCCTGAGAAGCCGATTCCACATTTTTTACAGCCCTTACAGTGAAGAATCCCTTCCTTATCCGGAGCTTAAACTTCTTTTCCTCCAGATGCAAAGAGCGCCCCCTTGTGCTTTGTAATGACCTTACAGTGAGTGAATAAGCCCTTAGTTTATTTTAACCCTAGGAACTTATGTAAAGTTATGAAATACATTTTATAAACTGCCTTAATACAATGTTGAGTGGATTTCTTCCTCTTTGTAAGGTGAAATTGATCTTAATTGACACATCTACAGCCTATAGGCTGCTTGTAATGCCTTTGTTTATATTTCTGATATTCTAATGCAAAATGTTTCTTTTACAGTAAAACTGCCCTTCTGGAGGGGCTGGAAGTGGATCAGTATATGCTGGGGACACTGCTATATATTCAGAAGTAAGTGCCAATGCTGGGGGAAAGCATCACATGAATTAAAAAGAAACTCCAGGCAAATAGCTGAACTCAGAGTTTAAATCTTTTACTTCTCAAAAGTGTTTAGGGCCCATCTTTGCATTAAAATACAAATGCGTTTTGTTGTGTATTTCTGTGCTTTTTTTTTTTTTTTGTCCTGCAGGCCCATAGGAGTTATTGTGACTTGAGTATTGTATTAGATTTTGATACATGTAGTGCAAGTTTTATGTATTGCCATTGACTATAATGTAGCATGCTGAGCAGACTTCATTATAGAGTGCAGGGTCTCCGTCTGCCTTGGAATAGGACAATGAAGGAGCAGCAGAATGCTGAGATTTTTCTTCTACTTCTGCTAGAAGTAATACAGCAGGAAACTCGCCAGATATACAGCGTTGGCTGCAGTCACAATTTATTTATTCCAATTATTTGCAATGTTCAGCCATCATGTAGCTTTCAAACAGAAATGTTCCAAATGGCTGTAAATGCACCGGATCACTGCTATAAGTCAGGGGCGATACTTCTGCTGTGTGTTTTTATGCCAGTTATGTTATTAACTTTGCCTATTGATTGTCTCTCCCCAGCTATGACTATGAAGAGATAACCATCGATCCTTCATGTTGCTGGAAGCCAGTCCCAGTGAAGCCGGATACCCACATAAAGGAGGAGGCGGACGGTCCGGTTCTGAAGCGTTGTAGAAGTCTGAGCCCAGCACACATGGTAATGCCGAACGTTATGGAAATGATTGCAGCACTGGGACCAAGTTCTTCTCCTTTTAACAGCATGCAGCCAGGAGGGGGCGCCGGAGCTGACTACAGCAGCCAGCAGGGTAAGTGATAATACTGCATGATTGCTGACCGTTGTCTCCTGCTGCAGGAAATGCGATGAACTCTCTGTATTCCATCCACCGCATTACATGTCACAATATCTACAATCCAAATCCTCTCATGTTGTCCGGTGACGTTTAGCTGGAACTATTAGAATTCCTCAGGATAGGTCTGCTAAGATGATGCATAAGATTTAAAAGTTTGTGTCTAATCACATTTCCGGTTTATTTTGTTGGACAATCCTCTTTGTAAATAGAATGTGTAGGTGTGTCCTTGTATATATTGCGTCTTATGGTCAGTATGGGAAATATTCCAAATATTGTGTGTTCTTGCAGCCAGCAGGAGTAGCCTTAGTCTATTTTTCACATTAGGAAGTCTGTTAGTTTTTTCTTCAGCATTAGTTGGATGTAAAGCCATTATTTGAGTTTTTTTCCTCCAAGTATTATGCAATGGATCGATTACGGTGTTAATGCCTTTTGTCTGTCTGCAGGTCCCCCTTTCCAGAACCCAGGAGGATTCCCCGAAGGCAATTACCCTCCATCCAACCCTGGCACCCCAACAATGAATGACTTCAACAACCCCGGCCCTCCACCCATCTCCTACCAAGCTGACATTCCAAGCTCCATGATGAACCAGGAGAAGCCCGGAGGACCCCCGCTGGCTGGACAGGTGAGCTATCTGGATTCATGGCAATGGTGGCTGCAAATTTTACATTTCCCTATTCTCTAAAATGTATTTTTGTTACACAAAAACCAAACCACTGGACAGAACAACCCCCAACCATAGGGGGAATAGTAACTTCCAGTGAGTCAGTTGTGTATGGGCCTGACCCATAAAGTCAGAACTACAAACGGCAGGAGAAGTTGAACAGATTATCATATACACAGCTAAGGACATTTAATGTAAAAGTCTCTATACCTTATCAGTTCATTCAGAAGTCCAAACTTAGACCATGGAACCAATGTTCAGATTTTACTATACAGAGACCCTTCCACAAGACACGTGTGGCCTTCTGGTTGTCACAGTGTGCGACCTTCAGGAACCATCACCGGGGTTATCCAATGCGTCAAAACATTAGGCAAATCCTGAATGTTACAGCTCAGATCTACACTGCAGATTAATACTTTGGAGGTCTATTGGGATAATAGCACCATAAAAAAAGGTGATTCTAGTCCAGAAGAAATAATTGCTCGTTGTATTGATGATATAAAATTACGTGCAGCTTGTTCTGCTCGGTGGGTAAATATAAAAGGGAGATTGTGAAGTACAAAAATTAGGGACAAACTACGGCAAACCCTGCCTCCTCTGCAGTTTATGGACAAAGAACAAGATGAGAATATGCAGTGAATCTATTATACTAAAATAGTAGAAAAGCTTGGACAATCTTCCTCTGTCATAGCTGAGCAGGTAAAAAGAAGCCCAGATCCTAAAATACAACGAAAGTTAATGTGAACCGAAGCCGAACAACGTTCATTGGCCAAAACTCCCTGAAAACGCGTCAACCCACCAAAACGCACCTCTGCGTGGGCCCTCACTTCTATATTTTTCCATTAGTCCGGTGTTCCTTTATTTATTATTGTTTGGTCAGTGAGATCCAGGACACAAGCTGAATCACACAAGGCTTGCTATATCTTCTAATAACTCGCTCCTCCTCGCCCTTGTTGGGTGTGTCAGATCTAGGTGAAAGATGAAGAATTTTCTACCTGCCTGCAATACACCCAACGTTATCGCAGCGTAGATTGCAGTATTGTTTCTTTACTGCGGTTTCCATTTTTTTTTATAAAACAAAAACTTCTTTCCCTACAATCGGGCTGCAGGTAATTTGCAGTTGGAATATTTGTGTGTCTGCCTCTTCCAATGCATTTATTACATCATGGGAAATGCATTTTGGGTTTTTCTTCCCTTATTTAGGCCTACTTGGCAATGAAAAGCTGCAACATATTACCCTGGGAGCCCCGAGTTTAGATTGGGGTTATGTGGCCAATGTATATTGATATCAGTATAAAATACAGAGGCGTTGTGACATTTTCTACATGTATGCATTGAAGAATATTTCCTTCAATAGTTCTTTCTTCTGTATTCAGGTTCCTGGTGCAGGGCGGATAGATCCATCCCATAATCCAGTTCAGTCTATTCACACAGCTAACATGAACAGCCAATCACCGCAGTTACACCATCGGAACCAAGCACGGCCAAACATGGCTCAGCCTGGGGGTGAAATGGCATTTAACCCCTCTGTTGGAATCCCGGGTGCTGGAGATGTGACAGAACCCTCACTTGATGTAAGGCTGCTGATCTTTTTATGACAGATCTGTTTTTTACAATAGCCAGAGACCCCAATTACAAGTTGATATATAATGCAGCCATCCTTCCATAATATGTTTATGGGAAGAACAATAGAATTTCTCGTTGCAGCTTAACAAATAGCCAAAGTCTTCCCGTGGGGTTTTATCCTTCGACTTGCATGCCTAATATTCTGTGTATGTTGGTCCAATATGATAACTTGTAGGAGATTCACTTTGTTTTCTGAGCCTTCATATATCACAATGACTTTCTTCGTTGTCTTCTGATGCGTTCTTTGTTGCCGTAGCTCATTTTTTCATTTTCTTTGTCTTTTCTAGCTTCTCCCTGAACTGACCAATCCAGATGAGCTGCTCTCCTATCTTGGACCCCCAGACCTTCCTAACAGCGGCAATGACGACCTTTTGTCCCTTTTTGAGAATAACTGAGCCCCTTGTACAATTTTACCTACATATATATATATTTTCGTTTTTCCAAGCCCAACATTTAATGGAATGGGTGATGGGAGCAAATCTGAGCACAAGATCTGATGTAAGTGAAGCCATTCCACATCACAAGTGGGGGGATCACTGGACAACTTTTGATCATTGCACTATTCAAAGTCCTTCAGTGCTGCTCCGTAAGCTATGGAGGTCACCTGGACAGATCGTATCCCTGCTTTCCATGTTCTATGAAAATCTCATCATGCTACAGATCTGCAGGTGTGATCCATTTAGGATACCAGCATTACCTCCTATGGCCGGGCAGAGCCCCCCCTCCGGTGATCTGGCACCCGTTGGCCCTTCTGTACAAACCTTTTTAATTCCTCGGCATTGCCAGGGGATTGCAGGATTGTGCCGCCCCTTTTATTTGGGGCTCAGAATAAAGGGAAGAGGCTAAGAGCACAAAGCAGGTGTGCGCACTTACACACTTTCTATGTAAGGAAACCTACATTGTGTGTATTATTGTATATTATTGCTGGTCCATTAGTCGGAACACATTCCTTGGTAGGGTGGGGGGGTGGTTGGTTGTAATGGACGCCACAAGATTCTGGTGCCTACGTGATCTTTTTATTTTCCAGGATTTTGCTGAATCTAATGTACATTTGATACACAAATGTGGAATGAATACAGGCCGTGATCCCTGTAGTATCGAGTCCTTGTTGCTGTATGTCCTTTATTTCTCTCCAGAGCTTCAGTTACCCCAACTTGTACATGCAATAAAACAAGGGCCTGCAGCCTTGCAACACCTGCATTATTCGCTCTGCAGCAGAGCGGTAATATGTATACATGATATAAATATATATTTATATATATGTTTTGTGTGATAATATCACATGACCGAGGGAAGGAAGCAGCATGTACCCGATTATCATAGGTGTGTCTTTTATTTTTTTGCCTCTATTGTTGGCCATTTTGTGTGCTTATCCAATATTCTGCCCCACTGGTCGGAGATCAGCGCACTGCTATGACGTGAAGTACTGCGATACTTCAGTCGTTTCTGCGTGTCCTAGTTAATCCATAGGCTGCGTATATACAGAAGCCACAGAATGGCTCTCTGTGCTTTTGTGGAGGCGAAATGGCAGTGAGCGTATTTTAATTTTTTAACCGGTTTAATCTATATCTATACACAATGCTGCGGAGAGCCACAACTATCAGCCATACGTATTTTCATCTATTTATTTCTTAATTTTATTTCTGGACTTTGGTTTTTAAAATGTTCCTGCAGAACGCAGCGTCAATAAGCCATGAAGGAAAGTGAAGGAGGTCTGGCGAGTAAAAAAAAAAGAAAAAAAAAAGGGACCATGAAGAGCCCATACGCAGCTCCTTGAGTGCAAATTTATTGCAAAGCCAAATATAAAGTAACTCCAGACACAGGCAATGGGCTGAGCATACCAAGCTGGTGAGGGTGGTTACATGGGGGGGTTTATATTTAAATATCTAGGATTTGTGCTATGTGCTGGAAAAAAAATGTGCGTTTTGCAGAAATAAAAAAAAATATATATTGAAATCATTCTGTGCTGTTTATGAAATTTTGATCTTTACATTGTTACACCAATAAACCCCTCTCTGCCATCATGAACGCTGCTGCTTGACTCCTCCACCTCGCCTTTCACTTCCCAAATGTTATTCCTCCATCTGCATATTTTACACAGAGAATGAAATTCAAAAATCAACCTCAAGCCCACAAAGCTCTTGTTGTAGTTCTGGCATTTTCATTTATTTCTTTATATATTTATTGGTACAACACCCAGTGTGACCTTGCTGTGCATCTCCTCTCTATAGTCACTTCTCACGCTCTCCCCTCCCACTTGCTATTCAGCACTTTGCAATAATTCATGTGTAAATTTTTAGCTTGAGCTGCTGAGCTCTGTTAACTTTCATACAAAAGCTAAAGTTGGTCTATCATGCCATTTAGGAAATGTAAGGGTGGCTACTATCTCTTTTATATAATGGAATTTTTTATGTTAAACTATTTGGGGGAGGTTTCCTCCCCTCCCATCTTTATGTTGGGGAAACTCCCAGCCTTTTGGGATTCTTGTCACATATTCCAAGAGGCTGCTTTTCCTACACATGCCCAGCATGCATCATCAGGGCCTTTCCCATAATGTGAAAAAGAAAAGCGCTCCATTTCATCCATGTGCACTGCTTGTTTGCGACAGATAAACCAAGAAGGACTTGCTTGGGAATTATATTTATATATTTATTCTACACAAACATTCTTCCATTTAAGTAAAAGTTTATGTTGTATCTTCAGCTAGCTGAAAGTCCTTGGTATTTGCACTGTAATGAGTAGTATTTCCTCTTCTCTTAGATTGTAAGCTCTTCTGGGCAGGGTCCTACTCCTCCTATGTCACTGGCTATTTGAATCCCCTATTTAATGTACAGCGCTGCATAATATGTTGGTGCTATATAAATACTCTTTAATAATAATAAATTTAGGATCACTGCTTTAGTTGTAGTGACAGTCAGTGTAAAATACCTTTTGATGTGACTTCATTTAGAGCAGCACCAAGTTTGCTGAAATCCAAGCCCTTCATTCCACATCCAGTGAGTAACCTGAAATGATACAAATGTGACTGCTGAATCGTCCAAGCTCACAATTAAAAATAATTTTTATATCACAGTATTTATATAGTGCCGACATATTATACAGCACTGTACAAAGTCCATAGTCATGTGACTGGCTGTCCCTAGCAGCTCACAATCTAATGCCCCCCGCATAGTCATATGTCATTACCACAGTCTAAGGACAATTTTGGGGGAAGACAATTACCCTAACTCCATGTTTTTGGAATGTGGAAAGAAAACCGGAGTACCCGGAGGAAACCTGCACAAATGCAGGGAGAACCTACAAACTCCATGCAGATAGTGTCCTGGCCGAGATTCCAATCTGGGACCCAGCACTGCAAAGGCCGGAGTGCTAACCACCGAGCCATTGTGCTGTCTGGGCCCCTACCTAGTCTGCTAGTCCCATGGATCATCGCATTTATTGTGAAGGTGCTGCCTGCAAGCAGAGATTTTTTCATTGCAAGCCACAGTCGGGGAGTCACCTCATGCAGAGCGGGGTGCAGGTTGGTATTGGGTACCTTCAGGGGGAATGGTCACCTGCTTGATGGTGCCAGCCTAATCATTAGGAGGGCACTGCACATGCAGCCTGCAAAGTCCCGGGAACAACCATGCTGGACATTGCCCGCTGAGGCTTTTATTACTCCTACTGACCACTGGCACCGAGCTGTCTATGGGTTCTGTGGCCCCAGGGGGTTATTTCTCCCCATATATGCCGACCCCAGCCTGGCTGTAATAGTGTGTTGGACGGTTAACAAGGACTTACTAAAAACATATTTCAATGGAAACTGCAAACAAATAATAAGTCCAGGTGTAATTAATAGAATAGAGTTTCTTACACCAAGAAAAGTCCATTGTAAACTCTCCGCAGCCACAACTGCTTTAACCACAGCGTAATAGCGGTCATAGCGCCCAAACCCGGCCACCATTAATGAAGAGACGATATCGGGCCAGGTACAATGGTAAAACAAACATTTCTTGGGCCAGGAAACGGTCATTGGACTAATAAATGCTGGAAAGAGATTTTCTGGATCAGTGAATGCGAACGTGAAATCTTCCAAAGCTTTGCATCAGAATATCAAATCCAAAGGGAAATTTCCCATAACGATTTCTGTGAGCGCTCTGTGTACCTGAAAAGTCTGCTGGTTGCATTGTCACCATTGGAGAACGTATAGATCTCTCCTTAGATTACTGATGTGAAGTGATTGCCGGGACAGTTTAGGAATTATGGCTACTCGGCTGTCTTCTGAGCCTCTGCTCTATGGAGAGGGGAGGATGAGCATGAGACTCCCCGCTGCATCGTTGTACAATAGAATAATAATGGTGGCCCCTTAGCAGATTAATAATGATCTAGATGTCAAACACAGCGAATATAATCCGGAGTCTATGGATTGTTAGGTTGGGCTCCCTCCTATGATTATACATAATGTGTATGTAGGGGCCCATTGACATGAAAGGACATGAAAATGTGTCAGACCGTGCATTGTATTGCATGTGAACCTGCATATAATGTACTGCAATCAGCAGCCTGGGGAGGGGAAGGCTGCACCCTCTGTTTGCTTTGTATTGTCACGTTTTAGATCTAGGTAACATATTGGGACAGGAAGTCAGGAAGAAATCTCCGCAGAGACTCCAATGACCTCCTGAAAGAGTTTATGTAAATAAATCTCATTAAATTCAAACATTCCCGTTATTAATAATAATCAACAGGATTTGTATAGCACCAGCATATTGTGTAGCGCTGTACAATAAATAGGGGTTACAAATGACAGGCAGATACAGACAGTGACACAGGAGGACGAGAGGACCCTGCCCCGAAGAGCTTACAATCTAGAAGATAAGCACGGATAGAAATTCTTACAATTTTCTAAAGCAAACATTTCACTTCAGAATAATCTGTGTGAAAGTCAGCAGACACTAAATACCCCATAAATTGCCCCCCCAGTGTGACCGGTCACCAATAAGATGCAGCAATACGATTTGCATTGCAGGATGATAAAACACAGTTATTGTAGAACCCAATGATGGGAAATGTCTAAGATGCCCATTAGCCACCCATCCAATCCTATGCAGCATGGCAGCTCTTCTGGGCAGGATCCTCTCCTGTGTCACTGTCTGTATCTGTCTGTTATTTGGAACCCCTATTTATTGTACAGCGCTGCGTAATATGTTGGTGCTATATAAATCCTGTTTATTATTTTTATTATTAATAATAATAATAATAATAATAATAATAATAATAATGGATGTGGGGGTTCAGATTGAGTGATTTGAGGTTTGCCCATAGGACTTTCAGGTGGTGTTCCATCTGCCCAACCACTTGATGTAAATACAAAAGGCGGTCACTAGGGGGCATCCTAAGCCACACTTTTATTTCCAAACCTTGAAGCAGAGAATAAATAGAAATCTAATGATCTGCAAGCAAATCATATCCATAAATACAGATAAAAGCATGCAGCAGCTTGTAACCTCACTGCATACAGTGAATGTTACATACAGAGTGAATGATTGGTGCAGCAAGTCTTCTCTAGTTTGTATCTATGGATGGGGCCGCCTTGTGCAGTATATAACCCACTGCTCCTCATCTCTCCCAGACATTCCAGTCTTGTGTGGGGTTCAATGAAAGCTAAAGGACATCCATACAGAAAAATATGTGTGAATGTGGGGGGTGAGCAGTCGTTACAATGCATCACATTGGTAACGGGGTCTGAGCTGTCTTCTCCTCCAACAATCTGCTTTGGGACCACCCTATAGGACAGGGGTGTCAAACTCTGGCCCGTGGGCAAAACCTGGCCCGCAACATCCTTTTTTTTTGGCCCCCCAAAGAAATCCTAAATATAAACTGGAGCTGGCCCGCCTTGGATTTTCATAGAAGAATATTATTATTATTATTATTATTATTGTTAGTCTGTGCAAAAAGGTTACCATTAAAATTTAACTCAGAAGGCTACAAATAGAGAAAGAGGCAGAAGATTTTTTCCTAAATAAAATTTTTTAAAAATTCTTATGGCTCTTTCTCTATTATAAGCTTGTTCCAGATTGAATGTGAAGCAAAACCTCTTTGTTTCCATATGAAAAGGGTTTATATCCAATGGGAAGGAAAAACTTCAATTTTTTCAATAAATTTCAGGGTTGGGCCGCGACTTTGTGTAAGTTTTGAATTTTGGCCCTCTGTGTATTGGAGTCCGACCCCCCTGCTATAATACATTTCTAGTCCCCAGCATATAGCACATGATGGTAGTTTTCAAAGCTTTTCCTTTTCTTCATATGGGGTATGGGGATTGGAAAACCCAAAACACACATGTGGACTCTACAACGTCTCAGCTGAGATTGCTGGACAAATCAAAGCTTCTAGAAGTATCTGGAAACCCCAAAACAAAAGGTACGAGTGATGTTCCAATGATAGGACAAATATATCTTATGGGTCAGCAGGCCCCCCACAGGGAGGGCTGATACCCCTCAGGCCCGGGGTCTCCAATCAGACACACAGCCTGTTCACAGACCTTGGGCTGCTCAGTGGTTAGCACTCCGGGCTTTGCAGCGCTGGGTCCCAGGTTGGAATCTCAGCCAGGACTCTATCTGCATGGAGTTTGTAGGTTCTCCCCGTGTCTGTGTGGGTTTCCCCCTGGGTACTCCGGTTTCTTCCCACATTCCAAAAACATGCAGTTAGGTTTATTGGCCCTATCTCAAAAATTGTCCTTAGATTGTATTACTGACATATGACTATGGTAGAGACATTAGACTGACATGACTATGGACTTTGTACAGCGCTGCGGAATATGTCAGTGCTATATAAATACTAAGCAGAGGAGAAAGGGCTAACAAAGTCACTTCCTCTGAAGGTGGGCTAGCTAAGAACTCGCCATCTTGTTTTGTCAAATCCAACCAACTACTGACAAGCTCACCATGCCCAGCACCGATGGACCTCAGGGAATTCAGGGGCCAGAAATACTGACAGGTGATGTGATACACCTTCTGCAACAAGGTATTTCCAACATTTGTACCCATATCACATTCTTGTTGCTCTCTGCATGGAATAGTAGAATCTGGGAAGCAAAAAGTGACAGCGCTACAAACCAATCAACCTTCCCAGTGTGTTGTTTTCTCTCTGTAACACATCGGCCCCGATTTATTAAACCTCCCCAAGGCCGGAGAGTATACACTTTTATCAGTGAAGCTGGGTGATCCAGCAAACCTGGAATAGATTTGTCAACTGCTATTTGTTAGCAAATATTTTCAATACTAGACTAGATCCATTCCAGGTTTGCTGGATCACCCAGCTTCACTGATAAGAGAGTATCTTCTCCGGCCTTGGGGAGGTTTAATAAATCGGGCCGATGTGTTCAAATCTTTTGTGAGCCTTTTCTATAGGAAACAATTAGTATGAATCGTGTTTATAATTATATTGTCTCCCCCCTTCCTTCTCCATGGCACCGCATGTTGGGTGATAGTTGGGTGTTCCCTGGCACAGCAGTGTTGGCTTTGGGTGCTAATAATTCTGGGTATCGGTTGTCTGAATTAACCCTTAGAAAATGGTTAAGGTGGATCGGTAGGCCAAACTTTTTTTTCAAAATTTTGGTGAATTTCCTCTAACTTTCTTTTAAAGCGAGCTTATCACCAGGATTCTTACTTTACATATAAAGGTAGAGGACTCTTTAATATAAGGGAAAAATCACCGCTCCCCTTTATGTCTTTATGGAATGGAAGCGCAGAGCTTCCTGGGCTTCCTCTGCGCCAGGACAAAGGAGGATTCCGGGATGACACGGTTCCAGAAACCTCTGTAGGGATCGGCGGAAGTAAAGGCGAGCTTTTTTGTTCCACTTTAACTTTCTTTTGTATCTGTGGTCCAGGAAGTGAAGGAAAATCTCCCCAATGATACACAGACAGGAAAAGATAAATCGGCATCATTTTCACCTTTCTGTTCTTGTAACTTTGTATTAATGTCAGACATAAAGGGTTAATTATTTATTGAGAAAACGATTACCAGCACAATCTGTAAAACCACCAGAGAACGCTTCGTGCCAGCTTTGTTCAGATGAATGCAGCTTGAATACCATGAATGTCCCAGCATTGCCATGTCATGTTTATTGGCTGATTGCCAGAGAAATGCAAACACCTGAACACCCATTGCATGGCCAAAGGGTGACAATTAGGCTACGTACACGTCTCAGGGCTGATATCCGATGAGAATCTGGCGTGTGTACAGCGCTCATCATCCGTCGTTCCAATGACTGTCCTGGAAGATCCACAGACGAGGAACAAACGTAATGGAAGTGAAGGGGAGAGAGCACAGCGGGGCGCCGCTCCATCATTCTCCCCTGTCCATAGACCAGAATGGCGCTGTATGTACAGAGCTCATTCTTTTGTCATTGGAAAGGATCGTGAAAGATACAATGACAATTATTGTATGTCTGTACCCAGCCTTAGATTTTTATTAAAAAAATATTATTTAAAAAACAATAGAAACACCACATGAATTGAAGGGGACTTTCACTTGGCATGAAAGCTGTGCACTTGTATTGAATGAAGTGAAACTCTCCTGACTTTCCTAGCAGGTAGGTGAATGCCTACAACCCAATGTCCAATACATCCCATATTGTAATCCATATTCAATGTTTCCTTCTCCTTCCAGGTTCTCGCTTGGTGTTTATAAAGTTTATTTATAAACCTAAACATTAATGTCTCAGGATACACTTTCATCAGTGAACCTGGGTGATCCAGCAAACCTGCAACAGGTATTTGGTATTTGCTAGCAAATATTTTGAATCCTGGACCAGATTAATTCCAGGTTTTCTGGATCACCCATCTTCACTAATGAAAGTATATCCTCCCCAGCCTTGGGGAGCTTTATTAAATCAGGCCCTATGTACACATATCAGATTAGGGTCTGTGGCCCCAGGGGTGCCATGGGCACTGCAGCACTGCACTCTCTAAACAAAGTACAGATATTAATACATGTGGGGCCACAATAACATCCAGAATATTTCCTTGTAGAGTGTAAATATAGAGGATTACTTTGCATAAATACACCCTACAGATCTCTGTTACAGAAATGTTCTAACAATTAGGTGAGCACATAGCAGGCGTCAGGAATTGTACGGAGCCTAATGCTGATACAATGTCCATATAGGGCCCGGAGGGCCGGCAGCCTTCTTGGATGTTTACAGGGATCTGGCACACAGAATAAAGCAGCCGTACTCCCGGAATGAGATCCCTGTGGCTCTGACCAAGGTGGGATTTGTAGTTCGGAAGAATTCAATGAAGAAAAAGCTGTTATAGAGCCATTACACACAATGCAACTCTATAAGGAAGGTAACCCCACCAACAATATTTATATCCTGTATCTATCAATGTATAAAGGACACCTACAGCTAACAACATTTTAGGAGGAAACTTCTGTCTGTGCCCCACCCCAGTCAGCTCATCGTTCATGTCCGGTCATGTGAAAAACTATGTGCACCTCATAAAAATGGTTTCATCTTTCAACACCTTTACATGGAAAACAATTATTTTCATTCCTACGGATAAAGAAGATATCAGTCAATAAAAACAAAAGTCTTTTCAATCTTCTGTTCAACAAAACTATTGCACCCACACCATGCTGGTATTTCCAGGGTCCCCCCATGTTAGAAAGGTTGCTTGGGGTCTCTTTATAACATGGGGGACCCTGGAAATAACTTTCAGGTCCTCAGGGCCCCACTTCTATATTTATTAAATCCACAGATCACAGTATATTAGTGTGATGGTCAGTGGGATGAATTCCTCTTACATTGCTGGCCAGTGGGAAGAATGTCTCCCTTACAGTTAGCCAATAAGATTATTGGGGTCACTTGAAGCGGACCTAAACTCAACATTTTTACTTTACATAAATGAGTAGTCCACCCTTATATGTAACAACAAAATTGTATTTATTTTTATTTTTTTAATGAAACAGCACCATTGCAGCGATGAAGACTGAATGGGAGCGCAGAGCCTCCTGGGACACCGAGCATCCCGGGAAGCTCTGGGTTCTCCTTCTGCACATTCCTCATCTCCGGCATGCGCACAAGGGGCGTTTCTTCCACAAAGGGGAAAGAGATGCCGAGATGCATGCGCAGTGAGATCGTCTCTTTGCAGTGGGCACCCTCACCCGATCTCATACCTGTGCTGTGCCAGATCGGATGACGTAGCATGAAGATCGGATGAGAAGATGGCAGCGCCGGGTGCTACATTGGCAATAGGACGATGGGGAATTGGTTTGAGGGAAGGTCCAGCGTCATCGAGGGATCTGCGGGATTAGTTTCACTGACCTGAGAAGTGCAAACTGGTCTTTGCTCATGGAACCCCCAGCAACCTCTGTATTAGAGGATTAGTTTACCTAAACCTAATATTATAACGATTGGTGGACACCCGAGGACAGATCAGTGGATTAGGCATTTGCTTCTGTAAGGAATGCACCATTCAAACATGGAAATGTCTCCTGTTGCCTTGTCTATAAAACAGCTCCCGAACCCCACAATGTCACAGCAAATAGGTGAATTTTGCTGCAGAGATCACCCGGAGTCCTTTGCACACTCCTGTGTTATCAGTGCACACAAGCAGATCTGCTGCCAGTTATGTTTGTCTGACTGTTACAATCGAATTTGCAAAGATTTAGAAGCCCCAAAGCACAGCACAAACATAAAATATTCCTGAATGATGATGTCAGCGCATTCACTTTGGTGTGTAGACAATCCTGGCTGGAGTGCCAACCTACAGGAACAGCCATGTACACAGCACCCATCACTACAGTACAATAGTTAGCATTCACAATTCTGACGTTGGCTGGTTGTATAGTAAATATAGAGAAGTCTCCCGGTGCCGGCTTTGTCCCTTATTCACCTAATATGCCAGAGACTTCATGATCATTCACATCTGCCAACATTGCTAATCACATCCAAGGAAAATTCATTGATAATGTTTTATTTTAGATTGACTCCAGATTTGAATAAAAATCTGCCTTGTCCAATATTGTCTCCCCGCACACCAATAGGCGTATAGATATTTAGTTGTTATAACATTGTGATTGTGATGTGGCCATAATTGGTGAAGTGTATTCCTGCCAATTATAGCACCGACTTGTAGGCACCCCGCAGTGATGACAGATCCAGGAACCTGGCACCTCTGCATCCCCTGCACAATCTGGACACACACTGATGTTATTTCTGCCCCTGGTGTCTACGGCCCTGCAGCGTAAAACCAGAACAAAAGGTCACCAGGAAAATAAGAAAATCGGCTAAATATTTTGACTTTTTCTTTTTTGGGGGTTTATTTCTGCTTTAATCACTATTACTGGTAAGCATATAAAATACCTGAAATAAAATATTCATTTTTGGGTTGAAAGATTTAAAACATACCAATCACCGAAATGTTTACTATACCTAAAAGAGTAGATAACCTTTCTATATAATGTAAAAATGATCTTTTTTCCATTAAATCATCACTAAATAGGAGCCCAGATACTCAAGTCACATATCCCAGGAGGCCTCTGGCTGCTCCTTGTGCGCATGCTTGATCTTTCCTGCAATAGGAATTAAAGTGCAGATTGCATGCGCAGTGAGATGCGCACTCTTTTTTTGCCCTTTTACAGCAGACTAGGTCACCTGATCTCATCACTGCGCGGTGCAAGTTCAGGTGACGTAGCCATGAGGAACACATTAACCGACCCCTGCCAACAATTTTTTGACTTGTACCACATCCTCAAATTTATAGAAGATTTAAACTCAAGTTTTTTTTTACTTTACATAAAAGTACAAAAAAAACTTTAATTTAAAGTAAAAATGTTTATTTTTTTTAATAACAACACACGATTTTTATAAAAAAAAGGTGCCGCACTTGCCCCTTTTGTCTTCTGCTGCAGCGATTAAGACAAAATGGGACCACAAAGCCTCCAGGGATACCTACGTCACGATCCTGGGGGGCTCTTGGCCAATCTCAGGCATGCGCAGAAGGAGCCCTTTCATCAATGGAAACAAAAATTGCCGATCTCACACATGAGCAATGAGATGAGCAATCTTTTTTCCCAATCTGTCACCCGATTTCCCGCCTGTGCAGTGCAAGATCTGCTGACGCAGGAAGAAAATCTCGGAAAAAGAAAGAAAGATATCGGCACCGGGTGCTTCCTCTTATACCGGGATGACACAGGACCCAAATGAAGAAACCTCCTGACAGATCTGCAGGATTATATGTAAGTGTGATATTTTGATTTTGAGTTTAGTTCTGCTTTACCTGCATATAAAAATATAAGGTCCCTATATAGAGAAAGGGATGATAAAGGTACTGATATACAAAGATAGTTTGCAGTTTAAAACATAAACTGAAAATTAGTAATATCACATGAATCATTACGATTTATCAAGGGCTCATACGGCCACTGGACAGAGAGCTACTACCACACAAATCTTACATTTTAGACACTTTTTCTGAAGCCTATGACCAGGATGAAAGGATTTTTCACTCAACGCGTTTCGCAGAACTAGTCTGCTTCTTCAGGAAGTTGTACAAAGTTAGGTAGTGCAGAAACAAACTGAAAGATTTGGTGGCTCACATGACTCGGAAATCAGGAGAATTCAGCAATAATAAGCGGATATGTCTGTTCCTAGATGTAAATACTGGATTTACTATTTCAGGCTAGTTTCCTCATTTATGTTTTATTTGAGCTGAGCTGCACTGCACATTAACCAAATGAAAATATTATTATTACATTTATTTCAATATAATAATAAAAATTTGTGTTTTTAGACTGCAAATTATCTTTGTATATCAGTACCTTTATCATCCCTTACTCTATATAGGGACCTTATATTTTATATGACATAGCCATAAGAAGAAAGAAGAAGGCAGCACAAAACAGGATTCCAGGACAGCGCAGGACCCGAATAAGGATACTGCCAGAGGGATCTGGAGGAAATAATGGTAAGTGGGATTATTTGTATTAAAGTTTAGTTTCGCTTTAAACATTTGTTAGCAAATGTTTTGAATCCTAGAGTAGATTCATTCCAGGTTTGCTGGATCACCCAGGTTCACTGATGAACGTGTATCCTCTCCAGCCTTGGAGAGTTTTAATAAATGTAGCCCTATAGTCTGATTGTAAGTGAAAGTTTGTAGACGTGCCGCCGACAAGCTGGAGAGATGCCTGCAGACCAGTTGGCACGTGTAGAAACTCTTTCCAGCATTTGTCAGATACAGTATATCATGCAAACCTGCAGTTTTCCCTCCAATCACTGTATCACGAAGGAATGGGATGAGTCGAACGCTTTATTACTACAAGTCACAGTCACAAAATGCAATTTTTAAATGTGCTTTGTAGTGTCACTCCTCTACAGCAGACTACTATTGCAATGACCACCAGGGCTCTATCTGCATGGAGTTTGTAGTTTCTCCCCGTTTGTGTGGGTTTCCTCCGGTTTTCTCCCACATTCCAAAAACATGCAGTTAGGTTAATTAGCTTCCCCCCAGAAAATTGTCCTTAGACTGTGATAATGACATAAGACTATGGTAGGGACATTAGATTGTGAGCTTGTATGAGGGACAGCTAGTCACATGACTATGGACTATGTACAGCGCTGTATGATATGTTGACGCTATATAAATACAAGATAATATTAATAATAAGTTTATTCACATGCAAGGAAATGTAGGAAAAAAATGATTTTTGCATGTATGCTTCACTTTCCCTAAACTAAATGAAATATCCTTGGAAAATGATAATTCTCTTTGCTAAGTGAACAATGTATATATTTCTAATATGAAAAGCTCCAGGCAGTGATCACCCTTTGCACTTGCAGGAACTGTTACTAAAGTTTACATTATTAAGATTTAAATAATGCATTTTTCTTCCTTGTTGATGTGTGGTTTCACTCTATCTGCTTTCTTATTGGCTGCAGTGTGTGATGGACATCCCTGCTGGCCAATAGGGAAGTGAGAAGAGGAGGGATGAAGCACACAGTATAAACCCCCAGTCATTGCTTCCTCTGATGAAACCCCCAATGTTTGGGGTAAGGTGTTGTCGGTGGGTATTTGCCAGGAGACCCTGAACGTTTTGGAGCAGAACACGAGGTTAATAGAGTAACACAAACCAGCCGGCTGTACAACACCAGCAGTAGAATCAACAGATGTGGCTTCCTTCCTGATAACATAAAACTCTAAAAAGCACCACACCTACCCCGGGAAGAGCTGTGCCTGGCTTCCAGGCCAATCAAATGACGAATCAGTGCTCTGTGTAACTCTCTAACATCCTGAGAATATTATAAACAGTTTTTATATAGCGCCAACATATTAGGCAGCGCTGTACAATAAATAGGGATTGCAAATGACAGACAGATACAGACACAGGAGGAGGAGAGGACCCTGCCCCGAAGAGCTTACAATCCAATGATATAATGTACAACACTTCTCAGAAAACTGGCAACACTCCGATTCCCCTCCGACTTCCTCTTAGATTGTAAACTTGATTGCTTCGTTTTAGCAGACCTTCTAACTACAGGGTACATGGAAGAAATATAAATTATTAATAATAAATTCTACTTATCAAGCACCGATATTTTAGGCAGCGCTGTACATTACATAGGAGACAGATACAGACAGTGACGCAGGAGGAGAGGACACTGCCCCAAAGAGCTTACAATCTAAGAAGTGAGGGATGTAGCGCACACTGGACCTGATATGATAAAGTTATTATTTATTAAAGATAATCTATAAATCTTAAGCAAACCCGGAATGGATCTGGTCCAGGATTGAAAACATTTGCCAACTATTAGCAAATTGCAGGTTTGCTGGATCACCCAGGTTCTCCCATGATAGTCTGTCTACAAAACACTTGATTACATACCGGGTGTCATGATTGTGGTATCTATGGCATCCTCCAGCCATTCCCCCTGTAAAACAGACACAACCTGTATGTTAGTGATGTACATGGCATTGTATACACAGGTAAATCACATGAAACCAGACAGACATGTACATTGCTGTTGCTGCTGGTCATCTATGGCATTCTTATATCCTCACTGACCCAGGACAATAAACAATTTATTTATTTGGGTTTCTGACATTAATATAAATAGATAATCGGATTCCTTTAATAAGAGCTCCTCTACAAGAACAAAACTTTCACTGCAATTATCCTCCAAGTTACTCTGCAGTTTGACTGAAAAGCTGTAACCCTGTACGGTGCTGAGAATTTAGGTAAATCGGAGCAATGAGAAGATCTCTGTAGCCATGGTTACCTGACAGATTTTATTTTTTCCCAGATACAGAAAATCATAACTGGCTGCAGAATGAGGATTTATATTAAAACGAACCATCTGAGCTGCAGATTGTTATTTCCTAATTATCCCTCAACACAAATGACATTCAAAAATAATCAGAAACAGGAACAATGCTTTCCGGTGACACCACACCTTCCTACAAATCACCTGAGTTATGGGGTCAGAGGGGCTCCGTACTTTTGCCATGGAAAGTCCACTTTACCATCAAATTGCAAAAAACTTCACAGACGTCATATTTTATACAGTTTTGTGAATCTTTTTTTTCATTATTATTATGTATTTTTATAGCGCAAACACATTATGCAGCGCTGTACAATAAATAGGGGTTACAAATGACAGACAGATACAGACAGTGACACAGGAGGAGGAGAGGACCCTGACCAGAAGAGCTTACAATCTAGGAGGTGGGGGAAGTATCACACAATAGGAGGGGGATATGGAATGGTGGGAAGTAGTGTTTGGGGGTCTCAGGGGACAGGTAGGGGCAGATTTTGGAGATGTTGCGTAGGTGAAAGTGACCGGACCTGGAAATGTTCTGAATATGGGGGGTAAATGAGAGGGCAGAATTGAAGACAAGGTGCATAAGGAGGTGTGGGGGGCGGATACCAGTGTTATAACAGTCATGAATATGTCAGGGGGAGATTTGGAATGGGGGGGGTGATGAGTTCGGTTTTAGCCTGACAACACAACTTGGTGGCACCAAATGTTTTATTTTCTAACTAGTTTGGGACCTGGGGGGGTATTTTGTATTGCCCATCCCTCGGGACACATGCATGGCTGTAGTTGCACCTTCTCTGTGGGTCAGAGCCCCTGGCAGCAGTTATCGCAGCAATTATGGGAATTGAAGTTTGATGCCGCTGACAATGAATATTGATATTCCTAAGCCGATGTGCTCAATGATTGGAGGATCTTCATATTGGCCAATTAGGTAACGATTCTTCTTTCACATAATTGAATAATTGATGCAAACTTTTACTCTATTTTCCCTCTAAAAAGAAATAATCGTTATAGTTATCATTGTCATAGAAACTCAGTGCAACAAATTTGTATTGTAAAATGTGAAAATCTAATTTCGTCCGGAAATCACTGAAATAATTGTAACAAAAACATTAAACATCTCACGAGCTGTATGGAAGCACAGAAATTAAAATTTAAAGTTATTAGTAACATTTCTCTATTTATGAATCAGAGAATCTGACATTCCCTCAGACATTCCTCCATGGGAAACTTCCAGGTTTATGTGTTTCAATAGCAGTAATTGCTTCCCTCCAGAGATTGTCAGATTCCCTGATTTATTTATAGACCCCCTTGTATTACATTTTTGCATTATTGAAAATAAAAGCTTTACAGACAATGCCCCCAGCATATAAACTCAGGAGGAGTCAGGTCACAATCCTCACTGAACCAGCACACAATCATATATAAGTCTTATATAAAGCGCTGGTATCAGTCTGTGTAGAGGCTGCTGGTGGTATATTTCTGGCTGAACACTAGAGGGCAGCAGAGAAGGCGCAATGGCAGTGTCTATAAGAAAACTACATGTCCCATGATTCCTTGCAACGTGTCATGGAAGGGCGTGGTCACCCTTGTAGTCTCACAATGGGGCGGCTACAAATGATGACATTCTGCATGGAGCATGAATTGTAGTCACAGCTTTAAGAATCTGCAGATGTCTGCATGGAATAAAAGAGACATATGATGACTCATTGAACATATTTTTAAAACAATAATAGGAATAAATCAATTTTTATTTTGCCTTTTAAAAAACTTTATTGTTAATGATGATATCTAAATATACAGAACGAGGACCACGGAGCTCTATAAATCCTCTGGTGTTTAAATGGAGTTTTGCAAAGTGCAGCTGAAGTCAACAATAGTGTTTTTTCCCTCACTTCCTGTTCACCAAACCCAACGCAGAGTGAAAGGAAATCCCCTTTAGTTGTCACCCCCTATTCCTGTGCTGGATTTTCCCTCCAGGTCACCAAAAAGAATAAAGAACAACAGGGGGTGTAACCCCATTCACTTACCAACCTGTAACCCCAGGTTCCCCTGCCAACCATGGAGGTCCCCCCCCCCCCATGGCATGGACATCCCACCCTGGGGCAGCTCATATATCCAGACATTGGTACCCCCATTGGCACCCCCCAGGGGTGGGGGGTTAGTAATGCAGCCAAATAATGACTGAACACAGAAACCAACCAAAGAATCTTAATATCCCCCCCCCCCCCCCCCCATAGTCCTGTCGTTTTTTATATCTGATTTTTAGGATTTCGCCTTTAGTTTCCCTATAATCCTATAGGAATGTTGTGACCTAAATCTGCCCATTCATGCAAAGATCCCCACTATTACCCGGGGAAAGGAATGGGATTTCAGCCAATCAGGTATTAGCTTACAAGCATCAGCTGACACACGGTTGCCGTAGGTTACTGCACTTTGGGCATCAATATTTCCTCATGGTACTTCTTTATTTGTAGCAGAGAATTCAAAAATAAGAATAAAAAAGTTGAGGTTGTTATTTTGAACAATCTGCATGTAAAACCTGAGGAAGCACGAGTCAGGAATATTAGAACTCCGGTGTGCGCGCTCCGTTCATACTGAAATCCTTAATCAGGACAACAGGCAGAGAGGTCGGGGATGGCCGCAGCCACCATTCTCCTATTCCATGCCTGAAGGAAGAGAGGGCAAGGGAGGGGCGATGATTCACTCTTCTGAGTCATTCACCGGTCTCTGGGGTATATTCAGCCTCACTCAATATAAACACAAAGACTTTATACAGCGGCTGAGATACGCAGCAGGCAAACATGATGAAAGGAGAGCAGAGCTCCCCCTGCTGGTGGGAAATATAAATACGATAACATCACATGATCTTCATCAATATAAAGATTCTGTGTGTTCTGAGTGAGAGCCGGCGGTGCAGCCGTATCGCATGGAGACCCGTGCAGTGTGCCCAGCCGACATCCGGCACTGCAATATAAATCATTGCAAGGAATGCATTTAATGTTGAGGAAGATTGGCACCACAAAGCCCAGCGGTGCCTCACTATGCATTGTGGTGAGTGCAGAGTGGCCGCATCGAGCTCCAGCTTCCATTGGTGCATTGCAGTAACGCATGCGTCTTTGCAGAAATTATTGCAATAACCAATGAAATGCGTCGGTGACCCGGGGGGTAATTTAAAATGCACCCCCAATGGCCCTAGTGATGCGTTGCCATGCGTTGCTGCACTTTGACGAGCACGGCATGCAAAATATTTCTCACATTACATGGAAGGTTGCAGGCCCCGGGATATTAATAATATTAAACAGGATTTATATAGCACCAACATATTACGCAGCGCTGTACATTACATACAATGGGAAGACGCGCAGTGACAGGAAGTTGTGAATGAGCCATAAAGAATTCTAAATACAATGAGACACCCCGACCCCTCGGCCTGTGAGTGAAGTGACCCCTCGGACTGTAAGGTGACCCCTCAGCCTGTGCGTGGGGTGACCCCTCGGCCTGTGAGTGAAGTGACCCCTCGGCCTGAGTGGGGTGACCCCTCGGACTGTAAGGTGACCCCTCAGCCTGTGCGTGGGGTGACCCCTCGGCCTGTGATCCCAATTCATGTCAGACCTGACCCACCCTCCTATCCATCCTTTTATCCTTCGCTGTATATATGAAGAAATCAATGTTACTGAGATGCAGTCCCCCCTGCCCGGCGCTCTGTGTGAATATCACTTGTCATGTGCAATTTCACATCACTATTCACCCAGAATTCTGACAGTGCAATATGGCGGGAGAGCAAATCACCTCACCATGACATGCGTCACCCACCGCGCCTAAACAAGCCACGCCCACCTTTCATTTACCGATCCGCCCCTTTTGGCTTCAGATTGTCTACCATTGGCTACATGAGCTGTCAGTTCTATCTGCGAACATCCTCAGCAGACGCGAGGAAGTGGGCGTGTAGTGGGAGGGGCTAGCCCTCCATATAATTGCTGCAGAGCCGCCTCCTGTAGGTTCTTTTCGGGTGTTCTCTCTCACCGAAAGGAGCGGTAGCAAACATTCATTTCGCTTTACGCCTCGTTCGCCGACTCTCCACCATGGCCTGTACTCGGGTTTTCTTTGACGTGACCGCCGATGGCAGCCCTATAGGCCGTGTGATTATGGAGGTAAGTGAAGGCTTTGAATGAATGGCGGGGGATACAAAGGCTGGAGTCACGTGGTGCTGGGCATGTGGGGTGTTTTTTTTGTGTGTGGTAATGGCTGAGGATTATCCCAGGGAATAGGGGGCTCATAGGCGGCCATGGGGCTCACCTGTCTGCTCGTTCTCTCCCCCTCCCTCCCCCCCCCCGGTATGTGAGGCGGCGGCTCTGCAGTGGCGCGCGCTGCTCATTGCGGAGATGCTGCAGTGCTGGCGACAGCTATGATCAGGTAAACCGCTCAGCCATTGGCTAATGATGAACAGGGCGTGTCCTGTCAGCTGGCCCCGCCCACATGCTGTCAGGGAGGGCGCGGAGTCCATTTTAGGATGTTCGGCTTTATTCTCCTCATAGAAAATGTCGCCTTTACTGTCTCTTCCTGACTGATGAAGGCCCGCCCCCTGCCGGGCGTCCTGTCAGCGGGTGGGGGCTTCATGTGTGACAAATGTGAAATATGGTAAAATGTCAGCTTTAAATTGCACCCATCCCCCACCTAATACCCCTGTGTGGTAAGCTGCACAATATGGGGCCCTCTAATGCCCCTGGGTGGGGTTGAGGGGTAATCTGGGGTCCCCTGGGGCACATTGATAGTTTCTTCATGCAGAGTCTTCTCAGAAGGCAAATTCAAGGGGCAATAAAACCTACCCCTGGTGTGGGGCATCTCCTGCCCTGTAGGGGCTAAACTCTTATCCAGGGGGCCCTCTGCTCATGCTGCGCTCCTGCTATGTTTGCTGTATCAGCATTGCATGGACTTGGTTGCCATTGGTTTCCATGTCGCCCTCTGGTGGATGGCAATCTTTGTACCCGGTGAAGGTCGCCCCTCCCATGTGGATGCTGCTGGGTGCTGCCGAAATATAAAACTGGCATTATCTATGGGTGCTGCCCCCTCCCCCACCCATCTGAGCTGCCCCCTAACTTTGCTGCATAGGGGGAGGATGGGTTCCCTTCATACCAACCCAGGAACCCATTGGCTGCCCTACATTTTCTGCCCTTTTTGCCCCAGGGGTGATTTATACCCCTTGGTGTGTTGCCAGTGCTGAATCCTAAATTGGGCGACTCCCATACATAGCCAGGCCGATCTGCAAATCCCCCCCCCCCCCCAATCTAATTGTTAATCATGGTGACCGGACCTGGAAGTTCTTCCAGAATATTCCATGCAATCTGCAGCTCAGGTGAATCTTGGCTTTGATATGGGGGAGGGCAGCAGCAAAGTTTCTTTTAACTTTTCAGATGTCAGAGCTGTGCCCATTCACTGAGACATTCATCGTGGATTCCATGAACTTTGATTTTTGGTCCAATCTCTAAAATGGGGGGAGGGGGATATTAATAAAAAATGGAATATTGGTCAGTAATTCCCTGTGATCAGTAGGGGGCGCTCGCTGGTATTCAGTGTGAATGTTGGCACTCCCATCGCCTGGCACATGTTGGCCCCTCAGCTGCTGATTGGTTGCCCGGCACTAACAAACGTTCTATAACGAGCCTACCAATCATTTCCAGTAGTTGGCGCTCTCATGGACCGGCGTACGGCCAAATATCTGCAGTAGGGGGTGCAGAGGCTGCGATTGGATGGCACAGCGGGGTCATTGGAATGTATTTCAGTATTGGGCCCCCTCATGGGAATTGATCTGCTAATATCTGCAATGCCTGCACGATGTCCTGTGGTGGTGCAATTCATGCAACGAGTGCTGCAGTCCCTCAGTATGCTGACAGGGGGCGTTATGGCAGATTAATGTTGGGGGATGGAGGGTCTGCACCAGTGGCTGCATTGATGATGTGATTGCCATGCGGCCCCCATACACCGCAGACTTTTCATCTTTCCCAATCTGTGTGACAAATGTTCCTCAAATAAACATTCACCGGTGAATCACTGCTGCCTAATCGCCCCCCTAATCACATAATCTGCCCGGAACATGTGCAACCGCTCCTCATGACCTCCTATTCAAGTTATGTACCACATGCCGGCCTAAGTCACCGACATTCCATCCCCCCGCCGGCACCAAAGTCTCCCCAATCCATCCTCCTGTAACGATTGTTAGAAATGTTCTGACTGCGGCTTTTCTTCTTTTCTTGCAGCTGAGATTCGATGTTGTTCCAAAGACCTGCGGTACGTATCTGACTTTGTATTGGGGTGAATGAGATGCGGATTTGGGGGAATCTTTTCACTTCATTATCTATTGTTATTGGCTCCTGAAATTTGTCACCTTGGAGATTGGCGCAATATTGCAGTAATGTCTCTGCAGTCACGCCAGGCAGTGAATGGGTTAAAGCGCAGGCAGGTATTACATTCACCTGATGGTGGTTCTAAGTAAACAGAACTTGGTTCTGATCCAATAATGACAAGTTAGAATTCCCATGGACCTGGGTAATGCTGGATGGTGAGGGCCAGGATTTACCAGATTTGTGGGCTGCAGGCGGTTCTGGGTTGTGCACGGCATGGAGTTGTTACTCCCCGGCGCTTCTAGCAGGGTGCACCGCCCAGCACTGGGTATTCACCCGGGTGTTTTGGGAAGTTACTGAAAGGCTGCCACCCGGCCTCATGTCTGAGGGGGAAATGATGAATGACAGAAATTCTTCATTTGGGTTTTACTCAAACTGCAGCTTTGTAAACTTCACCAATAAAGCCGCAAATCTCGGGAAGTCGTCTGAATGTTGCGCTCTTGGTGAGGATTTGGTGTTCAGGCTGACAGGAGGAATAGCAGAGAGCACAGACATGTCACAGGAGGGCAATCCCTGTTCTAAATATTGGGGCAGCATGGTGGCTCAGTGGTTAGCACTCCGGCCTTCGCAGGGTCCCAGGTTCCAATATCAGCCAGGACATTATCTGCATGGAGTTTGTAGGTTCTCCCCGTGTTTGTGTGGCTTTCCTCCGGGTACTCCGGTTTCCTCTCACATTCCAGAAACATGCAGTTAGGTAACTGGCTTTCACCTTAGATGGCCCTCTGTGTTTGGGGTAAATGGGGCGCTGATATCCGGGGTTTGGCATCTGCTGGCTGAAGATTAATCTGACTTTTCTTTACTTGCAGAGAATTTCCTTCAGCTGTGCACCGGACAGAAAGGATTTGGCTACAAAGGTTCCACCTTCCACAGAGTCATCCCAGGATTTATGTGCCAGGTGGGTTCTCTTATGGCCGCACAAAGCCGAAACCTCGGTCTGTAATATAATCCAACGTCCCCCAGGGTCCCTATTACAGGGCATTTATATAGCACCAACATATTACGCAGCGCTGTACAATAAATAGGGGTTACAAATGACAGATACAGACAGTGACACAGGGGGAGGAGAGGACCCTGCCCCGAAGAGCTTACAATCTAGGAGGTGGGGGAAGTATCACACAATAGGAGGGGGATATGGAATGGTGGGAAGTAGTGAGGGTTTAGGAGACAGAAGAAGACGGGTAGGTGAGGGGGAAGCGTTGGGTTATAAATGAGCAGAAAGTAGGAGCAAGCTGAATAGGACGAGGAAACCATTCCAGAGAGTTGGGGCAGCTCTAGAGAAGTCTTGTATCCGTGCGTGTGATGAGGTTATGAGTGAGGAAGTCATTAGTAGGTCATTGGAGGAGCGGAGAGAGTGGATAGGGGGGGATTTATCAGGGCAGAAAGGTAAGTGGGGCAAGACCTGTCAAGTTTACAATCTAGAATCATCAAACGTTATTGAAAGGCAAGCTTGGTGGTTTGTATCTTCTTGTCTGTAGGGTTACTTGTACTGAGGAGCTGGGCCATCATCCAGCAAAGTGTGGGAATTTTGTATCTGCCCCTATTGCAGAATTGTCTATAATGAATTGATGATTTTGTCCCCCTGACAGGGTGGAGACTTCACCCACCACAACGGAACCGGTGGAAAATCAATCTACGGAGCAAAGTTTGCCGATGAGAACTTCGCCCTGAAGCACACCGGACCCGGAATTCTGTCCATGGCAAACGCCGGCCCCAACACAAACGGTTCCCAGTTCTTCATCTGTACTGCACAAACCTCTTGGTAAGTCGAAGGGGCAGATTTATCGCTTGGTTTGCACGCTTTGTATTTGTGCCCCAGGATTGGGTAAAATCTTCACTTGTTCAGAATGTATCTGAGGGGCCCCTGAAGACCTCGGCAATCATTGCACACCGATATCTGCTGCATGCCGGGCAGAGTGATGTGGGGACCTAGAAATGCCGACCAGATTCAGTGATTGCACCGCATGGCTCCATCCATGTGCCTCCTCTGTTATTGGGTAGATTTATTGCCCCAATTGGGTCCCATTCTACAGCCAGGGGCACTTGGCATAGACAGTCCCTGCACCTTGTATGATTCATTCCATTGACCTCCATATTGCTGTGCTGGGGGATGTTCTAATGCAGCCATTGAAGTAAATTCAGTGCTGGATTCATTTTGCTGCAGGTCGATGTGGTGAGCTGGGTTGGTTGTCGCTGTGGTGAGCTGGGTTGGTTGTCGCTGTGGTGAGCTGGGTTGGTTGGGGTCAGGCTGGGGAATATCGGCCATGATTTCTATACCTCGTCCCTGATTCGTTCGTTCTCGGTTGCAGGCTTGACGGGAAGCACGTTGTGTTCGGCACAGTGGTGGAAGGATTGGATGTTGTGAGGAAAATGGAAGCCTGCGGCTCTCAGACAGGAAAGACAAATAAGAAACTTGTGATTGCTGACTGTGGCCGGCTTTAAGGAACTTTCATCACCTTCCTCATAGTCTTAACATCACAGCATTCCTTCTCAACTTCGGAAATTCTTCAGTCTTGGACGCTCTCTGGAGTTATTGCATCTTGTACCATCCTTGTTTTGTTTCATTTTTCCACATGTTCTGTTCTTTGCAGAACACAATCAGAATAAAAGATCTAAACAAATACTGTGTCCTTTGGTTGATTGCATTATGTGGGGGTGTAAATATGGAGCGTCGTGTGGACTGCTGGTCAGCAGATGGCCCCTGGGACTGCATATTACATTCACTGTCTCCCTGTATTCTGATTGGCTCACACATGGGCAGAGCTTTGTATGCAGCTTTCATCTTCCAAGTAAATCCTAGGCCGAGAATTCGCTGATTCCATAATTCTATCTTGGGAGAATCGCACTTTACTCATGGAGCCGCTTCCTAAACCAAGCACTGGCCCCAATGCAATATTTTATTCAGTCTTCTGCCAGTTGCTGCCCATCTATCATGCATGTAGGTTGTATTGCATCTTGGGCAGCACAGTGGTTAGCACTCCAGCCGTTGCAGCGCTGGGTCCCAGCTGTGAATCTCAGCCAGTACATTATCTGCATGGAGTTTGTGGGTTCTCACATTCCAAATACGTGCAGTTGGGGGTAATTGGCTTCTCTACAAAATTGACCTTTTTATTATTACACAGTATTTATATTGTGCTATTACACAGTGCTGTACAAAGTGCAGTCATGTCACACTGTAATAATGACAATGGTGGGGAGATTAGATTGTGAGCTCTGAGGGACAGCTAATACCACGACTCCTGGCTCCTCCTGACCCTGGAACCGAAATACCAACCGAAAATGAGAAATTACAAAACTGTAATCCTCATGGGAATCAAACCTTTCGTTTTAAAGGACAATCTGCCTTTTCAGCAAACCTTGGCACCTTATTCAGGAACGCAGAGGAAATGCACAGCTTGGTATGGGGCGGCCATAGCTTAGTGTGCGATGACGGTGGAGTTACAAGTTTATTCACCTGAGCCCAGGTAAACTGCAGATTAGTTTCACCGGTGTTGTAAAGTAATATTTCATCATTCCCCACACAGTCCTATACAGAGCACTGGGCTCTCAACACAACCAATAAGAGTCCAGGCTAACTCCTATGGTTAGTTGTGGCGTCTATAAGAGACCAAGCATATGGTAATGCTATAAGAAATGTGTTCATATTGTAATGCTGTGCAAATCTTTTGGCCCCGGTCCGATGGGTCCCTGAGAGCCAATAATGAAGCAGCCAATCCCCTCACTGGTTATAGCTGGGCTCCCATCAGCCAAATTGTTGGATCTGGTTGGTGAAGACTGACAAGTCTTTGTATGAGAGATCCGGTGTGTTGTCTTTATAAACCCAGATATGGCCCCTGGAATATAGCCGCACGTGACCAGTACATGGAGATCCATGGAGATCACTGGTCCTCACTGCCCATGGAAAACTGCAAGGGGGCCGATACAAGACCATTCATCTGGCATAAGAAGAGAGCAGCACTGGCCGGTCTGATCAGATCTGAAGAGCCAAGATTGGAGTGAGAATAAAATGTCTCGTGTTAGATTTCAGTGCAGTCGGCCCGGTTTCCTGTAGTAAATATTTACACATTTCCCTGCAGCAGTTTTGTGTTACATAGGTTGAAAAAAGACAAAACTCCCAAGTTCAACCAAATATCAATCAAATTATTTTTAATCAAACATGTTCCAGATATAAAACGCCGGGTACAAGATCTCCAATGGGGGGAAAAAAAAATTCCTTCCTGATCCCATGAGACAATCGGATGTTCCCTGGATCAGCAGTCTGTTATCTATAAATCCTTAATCCCCAGTTATATTCTGTGCTTCTAGAAACCATCCAGCTTTTTCTTAAAGCAATCTATAGTAGTTGCTGAAACTCCTTCCTGAGGGAGCCGATTCCACATTTTCACAGACCTTACAGTGAAGAATCCCTTCCTTATCCGGAGCTTAAACTTCTTTTCCTCCAGACACAAAGAGCGCCCCCTTGTGCTTTGTAATGACATTACAGTGAATAATGGGGAAGAGAGTTCTCTATATGAACCATTTATATATTTATACAGGGTGATCATATCCCCCCTTATACGTCTCTTCTCAAGGGAGAATAGATTCAGTTCAGCTAATCTCTCCTCATAGCGGAGCTCCTCCATTCCTTTTATTAGTTTAGTTGTCCTTCTCTGCACTCTCTCCAATCCCACAATGTCCTTTTTGTGAACTGGGGCCCAAAACTGGACTGCATATTCCAGATGTGGTGTGAGCAATGCTTTGTACAGGATTATGTCTCCATCTCTGCAGTCTCTATAATTTAATCTAGTTGCCTGAATTTTGTCATGTGTACGTTACAACTCATTCTGCATCATTAATATTATTAAACAATATAAAGCTCCAACATATGCAGCGCTGTACAATAAATAGGGGTTGTAGAGATACAGACTGTGACACAGGAGGAGAGGACTGCCCTGAAGAGCTTACACTCTAGCAGTAACATAGATGTAAATGTTCATCTATCCCTTTAATAGGGATTCCATCCTTGGATCCCCAGGGCTTCCATTTATAGAGACGAATGCCTTGGCAGATATGGCAATACACCTTATCGTACATTGCCAGAGATTTCACCCGGTATTAGGTGACAAATCAGCTTGATAGATATTTTCTATGACTGGGACATTTATAAAACTACGAGACACCCCAACACAGGGTCAGCGGAGGATAGGACGGTGCCGATGGATTTGCTGGAGATCCGGGAATGTCCCTGTAAATGGTGGCCGGCCAGAACAATACAAGTTTAGTCATCGGATGGATGACGGAAATAGCTTTGTATTGTGTGCGCTCCCCCTCCCTAATCACACAGCATTTGGTGCTACCCACAATATATCTGCCGGGATTAGTGGGGAAATATCCTGAGCCGGTATCAAATATTCCTGGGTTCAATGGGAAGGGGAGGGAGGTTCTGTGACCGACCCTGGGAAGAATATAAAGCGATGGACCGAGAGATCTCCGCACAACAGACCGATCGCCTCTGCCATGGAGAATCAAAAGGTTTTCTTTGACATCACAGCCGATGGGATTCCACTTGGCCGCATTATAATGGAGGTACAGTGTGATCAATGTCCGCTTTATGTTATCCTGGGGGGGGCAGAATATCCAGGGACGCCCGGCGCTGTCCAACCATCACTTGGTGTCAGTAAAGGGCTCCAACGTAACCAAAAATCCAACTTATCTGGGGGGGGATCTCCAATCTGATCCATTTATCACCCCCGAGGACAGTAGTGTGGGGCTATTAGAGGCTGCCCCATAGACACGAGATGGTCATTATTAATAAACAGGATTTATATAGCGCCAACATATTACGCAGCACTGTACATTAAATAGGGGTTCCAAATGAAAGACAGATACAGACAGTGACACAGGAGGAGGAGAGGACCCAGACCCGGAGAGCTTACAATCTAATAGGTCATCTAATGTTGAAAAGCACCAGGTGATGTGGGGAGTGCAGATGCGATTGGGTCCTGGGATTGGGCGTCCAATCACCCCCAATCTATGGTTAGTATTTGATGTTTTCTTTGGAAATGTATTCATTCCGATGACAAACAAATCGGGGATGGGGGGGCAATTAGATTTATAGAATGCTGTGTAAAAAAATAGTATCACACGACCTTCCAATCACAATCTATAGGTCAGTGAGATTTGGTTGTATTTGTGTCCGGATGACGGCCAATTCTCATCACTCGATTTCAGGAATCGGTCGGTTGCTAGACTTGGGGTAGATAGAGAAATGTTGGTGATCAGAAATAACTCAGAAAATGTGGAGTCAGCAATAAGCCAAATGGGGAGCGGGGAACGGGGGGGGGGGGAGGGAACGGTCCCTGACCTGACGGCTCTGTTATTTGTATTATTATTATTAATAAACAGGATTTATATAGCACCAACATATTACGCAGCGCTGTACATTAAATAGAGGTTGCAAATGACAGACAGATACAGACAGTGACACAGGAGGAGAGGACCCTGCCCCGAAGAGCTTACAATCTAGTAGGGGGAGGAAGTATCACACAATAGGAGGGGGATATGGAATGATATATGACGTGCTGCCCTTGTTTATAGCACTGTGGTTCCCATGACGCACTCCTTCCCGTGTGTTACACATGTTCACATGTTATGTATGATTGAGTGAATTGGTCACAGCCATGGGTAAAATTCATGCCCACAGCTGGCAGCATTTCCATTGGTTGTCAGGAGCAATTCTGCCCCACGATGGGCTTCCAGCCAAACATCAGCTGAATGGGTTCAACTCCAACCGTCTATGGTGCCCTTCATATGAGAAAGAATTCTCAGCCTTGTTGGGTTCAGTTTGCACCTCAAATCTCACAGAAAGCCCCGTCGCTTCATTGCCAACATGGAGCCGCCGTTGGGAGGGTATTGGGTTCGATCCCACTTTTGGTTCCATTCCATTCAATTTGTAATTTCTGCAAACTGATGTGGAAAGTCAAGCGAGTTTAAGCAATAAGCCAGGTAAATATTGTGTCCCCGGACCCAACGTACCCAGCGGGCAGAGTTACCCCAGTTACCTACTCCATTACCCTACCAACACGTTTGACTTGAGCTGTGCTTTGGTGCTGAAACCAAATATCTATTTCCTAAAGTTACGCCTTTTGTATCCAATGCGGATTGTAATGATATCTTATAAATATATCCGAATTCTGTGTCCACCCCAACACGCTACATGACACACGCACATGAACACGCCTGACACTATCCAACATGGCGGAGGATTAAGAGAGCCATCCCAATGATCCAAAGAAAACAGAGATTCAGGGGGCAGCTTTGTACTTTGCACCTGAGTAACACATTACTGGGCCCCGGGGCCGCTATTAATAGCTCTGCTGGCCGGGGCATTGATTAATAGCCGGAGGACTCTATGAAGTCAAAGCCTCACAAGCTCAACCCCAAATCTGCAATGCAGAAAATGCCCAGCGCATTAATGCCCCTAATACGAGGAAAAAAATAGATTTCATTCCTTCGGCTCAGAGATTCTCCATCAGGGAGGCCGCTTAATCCTGGAAATAATAGAAATAGTTTCTGTGACGGGATCAGAGAGATGACAGAATGGGTTGATACCTCTTGTATCAGTTACACTAATAAATTGTCAGCTCCTGGGGACAGATCGCCTTTTGTATCATCCGGCATTGGCCCCGGCCCTGGGGTTCTTGTATTGTGTGTGGGGAATACAGCGTTACTGTCTGTCTGTATCATCATCAGTCGGTGGGGGAACCAGAAGGCTCAGCAATACCTGATCACCATATTCCTCGTATAATAATATATAGGAGAAGTCCTGATCGTTGTTCCCAAAGCAGCCATTTGTCCTCTTTATGGGGGTCCCTGGGCACCAGCAGGCACCTTGCCCATGCCACACCTATGCCCTCTTGCAGCTCCTCCCACCATATTGTTATTATTATTATTAATAAACAGGATTTATATAGCACCAACATATTATCCAGCGATGTACATTAAATTATGCCAGGTGTCACATTACATACAACAATTGTGCCCTCACCCCATATCGCCACCTAGAGCCTAGGTATTACACTGAATTACCAATCAATGAACCAACCAAATCCGAGCTTTTCTCTGCCCAATGATTCTTCTAAAGGGTCCGGTGGCATTGCCTGGGTGGGTCCAATTCTTCTTTGGGGCAGCATTTGCCAGCACAGTGCCATCCAAATATCAGGCAGACGCTGGCATGGCCACCATTGGCTCCTGTAGGCAAATTTAGAAATAAAAAAGTAAACGCAGCCAGACCCCGGGGCTTATATTGTAATCTGCACCTGGGATGATTGTTTAGTTTGGTTGTTGGCTATGGCCCTTACAGAACTCCACAAGCACGGTGGAAATGTTTGATTTGTTAGTATAAGCTTTAATAAATCTGCCCTCATGCCCCCCCTTCATTAAAACCCTCCCCTGATATGTTGGTCAGCACATACATGTATCCTGCGGCAGGGGTCATGTGACAATATACGGTACAGATCGGTATGGGGGGGTCATGTGACAATATACGGTACAGATCGGTATTCCATAGAACAAATGGGAATTATCCCTACCACACATGGGAATCATCACTACCACACATGGGGCTCATCACAACCACATACGGGATTCATCCCTACAATACACGGGACTCATCCCTACAACGCATGGGGCTCATCCCTGTAACACATGGGAATCATCCCTACAACACATGGGGCTTATCCCTACAACGCATGGGACTAATCCCTACCACACATGGGGCTCATTGCTAAAACACATTGGATACATCCCTAGAACACATGGGACTTATCCCTACTACACATGCGGCTTATCCCTACAACACACAGGACTCATCCCTACCACACATGGGACCCAACCCTACAACACATGGGACTCATCCCTGTTACACATGGGACTCATCACTACCACACATGGGGATCATCCCTACAATGCATGGGGCTCATCTCTGCAACACATGGGACTCATCCCTACCACACATGGGGCTCATCCCTACCACACATGGGGCTCATCCCTACCACACATGGGACTCATCCCTACCACACATGGGACTTCTGGTGATAAGCTCCTGGCACTCGCCATCTCAGATTCTTCACCTTCTGCAGTACTGACACTGAAAAGGGGCAGAAGTGCGGCTGGGTGACATTACCCTAATTTTTGGGGTAAATTGACCCTTTATAATATTTTTGTGTATATTTTGGGTTGACAGATGAGCACTCTGCAGGATTTTTTTCCTTTATTACACCAGAAGTGACACTGATACTGAATCCTTCAGGTCCCCCTGCTGGTGACTTTTGGTTTTGTTCCTGCAGAGTAATTTTTGCTGCTGGAATTTTCTGCACTTTGAGATGTGGAATGTTTGTGTCTGCAAGTGTCAGTGTGCAGTGATTTCCTCTGCTGGCTGCTGATATTCAGCTTCAGGTCTGTGACAAATTCGACCCCTAAATCTGTCATTCAGCCCCAAATAAATAAAGCCGAATTCACAGACGTTTGGAAATCAGATTCTGTTCAGACCCGTATCCTTTACCTGTCCCTGACAAATACGGCTCACCCAATCAGGACTGTGACTGAGGCCGCCATCATTTTCAGCCAATCACTCAGCCTTAAGGTGTGAGAACCCCTTTATTTAAGAACCAGACCCTGGCTTGGGGCCCTAATGCAGCAAATGGTTATCATTGGATCCAATGGGTCCGTTCATTATTCTGTACCTGGCAGGCGTTAGGAGACGGCAGCATTCCATGCTTCATGCAGGAGCCTTCCCCCTGCCTATTGGCTAATAAAGCAGAAATACAGTCACCTTATTGCCTATACATTGATCCTGCCAGTCCCAATGTCATTCATCTAACAACCCCCCTCTATCCACAGTACACAGGGGCTGGCAGCAGCCATTGTGGATGTGAAGTCATATGCTGTGTCAGGGGTGAGCTGTATAAGTCAGAGAAGCATTCTGTGCATAGAATTAGTGAGTAGGCCACCAAAAAGCTTCATCCTTAGATGGGTGCAGGCCTCAGGGGCAAGTGAAAGCACTCAATACACTCAAATATAAACCGATCCAAATACAAACCCAGGTACCTACATTAACCTGACAAAAACATGAAAATTACATTGACTCAAGTATAAACCTGGGGCACAACATGCAGCCATCACTGCCAATAAAATGCCAGTAAAATCATTGTGAATAAATACATGCATTATGTGCTATCTTTCAAACATTTAAAAGGTAAAAACTTAAAATCACATGTAGGCAGTCTGTTTATTATTTCCCCCTCATTTACAGGTTAAAGTTTTTTGTACTTGCCAGTTGGTTATGATTGGGCGTTTCTTTTAAATTATTTTTTGTGCATTATTGCTGGTTACCAGTAGATGGCGCTGTGTCCTCATGTAAGCTTTGTCACAAGCAGTTTGTCTTTGACAGCTCTGATCTGTCAATCCAGAGACAAATGAAGTCCCAGGACATGCCACTAGGTGTCACCCTAGTATAAGCCACGTTTTTTTTTTCTAATGTCATTTTAAAGGCAGATAAGAAAAACTTGGTTTATACTCGAGTATATACGTTATTCATTTTAAATATTTCAGGTATCTTTTACCGGATTCTGTTTGTAGAAGTTACATTGATAAGGCAGATCTATGGGAGTAGAGGGGATATTTTCACCATAGTTAGGCTTCAAGCCATATCAATCAGCCGTCAATCTGCCTAATTGCCAACATTCCCCTGATCAGCCATGGGAACCATAGTCCTTTACAAGGACAGAGGGAACAATTTAAAGTAATATAAAGCATGGCACCAAATGCCAACCATAAAACACAACAAAACCCAAATATAGACAAAGGCTGTAGGTATAAAGCTCGGGTCTATAACTGCCCCTCCTCCTCCAAATGTCACCACTATGACCCACTATTAGTGTAGTGTCCAGGCAGCCCCCCCCCCCACCACAACCTTTACATGGGCACTGACCTCTCACAATGATGATGTCAGTTATCTTGCTATTATAAATCGGGTCCTATGGGCAAATCACAGATGGCGAGGGTTGTGTCCTCTAAATTTTTTGGCTGAGTATAATCTGAGTTGCAGTTACTGAGGTCTGTAAGCAGAAAAAAAGGAAACAGTCAGCAACCAAAGCCTATAGCGCCACCTTCTGTCTGCAAATGATAAATAAAAAATATTGAAAGGCAACATTTTATATTGATTTTACCTAAAACATAAAATCTTTATTTAATATACACAAAGATCCCCGGCATTTCATTCTTGTATGATAATATTCTGCACAGTGATTTGTAGATTATTTGGCTGCAATGGGCGGAATATTCTCATTGTAGATGTGAGCATTGCAGTGCACTGGCTGACCTCTGCTTCCATCCTTTCATAGCTCCGGTTTGATGTGGTGCCCAAGACTGCAGGTAGGACATTCATCCGGGTCCTGGTGATATGAATACATTTCTCTCTGTGTGACTAACACAGTGTGAGTGGCTGCAGGATTCACACAATGTGAATCCTTCTGATTTACCCCCAGATGGGATCCTATATATAAGGTGCACGCTGATCCTTACACCCCGATTGCACTAATAATGGGTTGCTCAATATGATTGAATGGATGGCGATGGCCATATACCAACCGGCAATATGGAGAACGTGGAAGATTCTGGTAGTGATACACAAGGCCACCTAACAGATGGGAGCTTTGGGTGGAGGAACCTTTAATGTGCTTTGTGTGCCCTGTGTTTAGTTTGTCGCTTGTTTTCCTCCATTCACTTCATTATTACTTTTCACTTCTGCAGAGAACTTTCTGAAGTTGTGCACTGGGGAGGTCGGCTATGGCTACAAAGGCTGCACCTTCCATCGTATCATCCCCAGCTTCATGTGCCAGGTCAGCCCATATTGTATTCTTATTATACAGGATTTATATAGCGCCAACATATTACACAGCGCTGTACATTAAATAGATGTGGATGCTGCGCAGGTGACAGGACCTGGAAATGTTTCCTTCCTTCCATTACATTTCTGCAGACGTTTGATTCTCTGCCCAATATTGCAGTTTTGGATTTATTTAGGAAATGTTCATGTTTTCCCTACCAGCGAATCCATTATCTTCTCCCTGGTCATTGCCACTTATATCTTTACTATTTTTCCATCCTAATTCCAGGGCGGTGACTTCACCAACCACAATGGCACTGGAGGGAAATCAATATACGGCGGTAAGTTTGAAGATGAAAACTTTATTCTGAAGCACAGCACCCCTGGGGCCCTCTCTATGGCCAATGCGGGGCCCAACAGCAACGGCTCCCAATTCTTCATCTCAACCATCAAAGCTGATTGGTAAGCCGATGGATAGTATAATAAAATGAGATAATTCAGATTTGTAATCCAGAACGGCCCGGGCAGGGGACCATAGGGGATGGCAAGGGACATGGTGGGGGGGGCGATGCTTTCAGCTCCCAATATTCGGAGACTTTCTAAAGGAAATGTAAGAGTTTGCCAAGGTTTACCATACAAGACATCAATGTGCATTCTGGATCTGCAGTCTGACTAAGGGACGTCGCCCCTCCAGTTCTCTTGGATTTTTCCTTTTGGCACTGGCAATGGATCTCATTTATCTTCAGTAACAGAAGCCAAAGATATCAATCAAATGGAAATATTTAGCTGCCAGTAATTTGTAAGATTTGAATCTGGTGAGGAGATAAAGTTACAATCCTGTTATCTCTAAATATAAAACCAGAACGTTCAGGCAATGAGCAGTTACCCCTCCACCCGTATATGTCCGCTCATAATATAGACAGGTTACCAAAGTATCCTTCAGACTTCTGCTCCAAAACCATACAGATGCCCCTATTCAGCTGATATGAAGGTGAAAGCTGCTTCACCGGTATAGTGCAACCACACAGCCAGAAGGGACTTCCCGGAGCCCCTCCACAATCCACCAAAAAAGGCTCCCAAACCCTCCCATTTACTTGAATGTTGTTGAGTCTGCAGAACGGTGCAATTAACTGCAAGTCTGAAATGTCCCTAAATGTCCCTTACAATCTAATGTCCCGACCACCCCAAGCTGGTATTTTTTGTATGTTTTTGTGATATGGGATGTGGGGGGGGGGGGATACAAACTCCATGCAGATTGTGTCCTGGCCAAGATTTAAATGCTTAAGTCTGCAAGGCCATAATGCTGCACATCCAGCATTGCTCATATATTTCATTCTTTTACCCGAAGGCTGAATGGGAAACACGTGGTATTTGGTAACGTGGTGGAAGGGATGGAAGTGGTAAAGAAGATGGAAAGTTATGGCTCCAACAGTGGGAAGACCAGCAAGAAGATTGTGATTTCTGACTGCGGAGTCCTAGAAGATTCTCCCTCAGCTTGATCTCCACACAGATCTAAAACTCTCCACCCTAAACACCGCAATAGAAAAGCTGACTTCACTGACAACATGCTTTGTCACCCAAAATGTCTCAAATGATTATTTTATGTCACAGCGTGTGATCAGATCATGTCAGCAGCTTCCCTGCGCCTGCTACCCACTGCCCAATCCGTCTGCTATATACACCACAGCCGGCGGATTCTGATGGCGTGTGAATCACATTCACCGCTGCCTTTCATGTTTTCCCATTTTTTGCTGGAGCGTTCTTTGTAAGTCAACTGTTTACTTCTGGGAAAGCAAGCTCAGGACTCTTATGTCAATTTCATGTTTGTTTCATGTTCAAATGTCCGATTAAACATATGAAGGAAATATATTTCTGTTTGTTTTATAAGCTAGATCGAGGTTACTTTGCCCCCCCAAGTGATGACATTGACGGTCACAATGACCCCTAACATGGCAGCACATGAACTCTCAGTTCCTGAAGGTGATTTGTTGGAAGCAGGGAATCTGACAACGGCCCAATTGTAATAGGTGAAAGATGTGTCAGAGCGCCTCCAATATGGCCGCCTTGTGGGGTGTCCCAGGTATGCGGTGCTTGGCACCAACCCAAAGTTTGCCAAGATAGGACAACCGGGGAATTGGCAACATGGTCCTGGGTACCCATTGTTGCACAGGGAAGGTTGATATTCCTGCCTGGTCCAATCACAAAAAAACAAACATTTGTAGAACACTCAAAGCGTAGCTAAACCCCAAAAACCTAAATGTTGTATTTTGCCTCTTCCCAGCCCCCCTAATGCCTTGCCTGATATTCTTTTATTATTATCTATTTAGGCTTTTTGTCTGTCCTGTGTTGGCTTCCTAATTGTCATACCGGCCTATGATATCATACAAATCTCCTCTCCTTGTCCCTTCACATAGGTGGTGGGGAATACAGAGAAAAATCTTACAGCTTCCATTACTGCAGCTTATTCGTTATCCTCCGGGATTAACAACCGTTTCACCTTTGCGGGGTGTCTGTAGGGGGGTTGGTGGGGTCATGGCTGGGTTATTAAAAAATATCAAAGTTCAGCTTGAAATGCTGAAAGTCTCAGCGGACGTAACAGAATATCAGAATTCATGGCACAGAGTTCTGACCAGAGACCCAAGGAATGACTGAAACCTGAGGAGCTATGCAAACAGCAATGTTAGAGAGAGGGGGCAACTTTCATTAGGGGACTGGGGGGTAACTGAGCCCAGACTGATATCAGACTATCATCTCCTCATACTGAAAATAACCACTGACCCCTGAGACCTGGCCTTTTATTCCTTCCATTGACCAGCAATGCAAGGAGCCCTCTGTTATATAATTCCATAGACTGAGCTGTATTGCACATTGTGCTGATCCCTACACTTTGTACTGTGTTATACCTTACAAAGTCCAGACACCTGCATTCTGTGTGCCAGATTGTACAAAATCCGGAATCTTATACTCTGTGCACCACACTGAGCATTATCCTGACCAATCACTCTGTATGCCATGTTGTACAAACTCTTGACACCTGCTCTATCCATGTTATGTTGTACTTACTTCTGACTCCTGAACTCTGTATGCCATGTTGTAGATACTCCTGACACCTGTTCTATGTATGTTATGTTGTACATTCTCCTGACTCCTGCAGTCTGTATGCCATGTTGTACATACTCCTGACTCCTGTACTCTGTATGTTATGTTGTACATACTCCTGAC